>NW_027670288.1:0-150912 GCF_964188305.1 Podarcis bocagei | reverse complement strand
AGACTTCTGTTTCCATTACCAAAGCTTTCAGGGGATCATTTGCAAGCTTCTGGCACCATTTTTGAGTGAATTGCCAAAAGTCAGATTTTTGCTGAAATTGTGACCCCGGGGCTTAGGGATTTTTTCAAAAAAGTCTTTTCCGCATGTTAAGTTTTGGAAAGACTTCTGTTTCCATTACCAAAGCTTTCTGGGGATCATTTGCAAGCTTTGGCACCATTTTTGAGTGAATTGCCAAAAGTCAGATTTTTGCTGAAATTGTGACCCCGGGGCTTAGGGATTTTTTCAAAAAAGTCTTTTCCGCAGGTTAAGTTTTCGAGGGCTGATTTCTTGTCCTGTGATAAAAAAGACTTCTGTTTCCATCGCCAAAGCTTTCTCGGGAGCATTAGCAAGCTTCTGGCACCATTTTTGAGTGAATTGCCAAAAGTCAGATTTTTGCTGAAATTGTGACCCCGGGGCTTAGGGATTTTTTCAAAAAAGTCTTTTCCGCCGGTTAAGTTTTCGAGGGCTGATTTCTTGTCCTGTGATAAAAAAGACTTCTGTTTCCATTACCAAAGCTTTCTCGGGAGCATTAGCAAGCTTCTGGCACCATTTTTGAGTGAATTGCCAAAAGTCAGATTTTTGCTGAAATTGTGACCCCGGGGCTTAGGGATTTTTTCAAAAAAGTCTTTTCCGCCGGTTAAGTTTTCGAGGGCTGATTTCTTGTCCTGTGATAAAAAAGACTTCTGTTTCCATTACCAAAGCTTTCTCGGGAGCATTAGCAAGCTTCTGGCACCATTTTTGAGTGAATTGCCAAAAGTCAGATTTTTGCTGAAATTGTGACCCCGGGGCTTAGGGATTTTTTCAAAAAAGTCTTTTCCACCGGTTAAGTTTTCGAGGGCTGATTTCTTGTCCTGTGATAAAAAGACTTCTGTTTCCATCGCCAAAGCTTTCAGGGGATCATTTGCAAGCTTCTGGCACCATTTTTGAGTGAATTGCCAAAAGTCAGATTTTTGCTGAAATTGTGACCCCGGGGCTTAGGGATTTTTTCAAAAAAGTCTTTTCCGCAGGTTAAGTTTTTGAGGGCCTATTTCTTGTCCTGTGATAAAAAAGACTTCTGTTTCCATCGCCAAAGCTTTCTCGGGAGCATTAGCAAGCTTCTGGCACCATTTTTGAGTGAATTGCCAAAAGTCAGATTTTTGCTGAAATGGTGACCCCGGGGCTTAGGGATTTTTTCAAAAAAGTCTTTTCCGCCGGTTAAGTTTTGGAGGGCTGATTTCTTGTCCTGTGATAAAAAAGACTTCTGTTTCCATCGCCAAAGCTTTCAGGGGATCATTTGCAAGCTTCTGGCACCATTTTTGAGTGAATTGCCAAAAGTCAGATTTTTGCTGAAATTGTGACCCCGGGGCTTAGGGATTTTTTCAAAAAAGTCTTTTCCGCATGTTAAGTTTTGGAGGGCTGATTTCTTGTCCTGTGATAAAAAGACTTCTGTTTCCATCGCCAAAGCTTTCTCGGGAGCATTAGCAAGCTTCTGGCACCATTTTTGAGTGAATTGCCAAAAGTCAGATTTTTGCTGAAATTGTGACCCCGGGGCTTAGGGATTTTTTCAAAAAAGTCTTTTCCGCAGGTTAAGTTTTTGAGGGCCTATTTCTTGTCCTGTGATAAAAAAGACTTCTGTTTCCATCGCCAAAGCTTTCTCGGGAGCATTAGCAAGCTTCTGGCACCATTTTTGAGTGAATTGCCAAAAGTCAGATTTTTGCTGAAATGGTGACCCCGGGGCTTAGGGATTTTTTCAAAAAAGTCTTTTCCGCCGGTTAAGTTTTCGAGGGCTGATTTCTTGTCCTGTGATAAAAAAGACTTCTGTTTCCATCGCCAAAGCTTTCAGGGGATCATTTGCAAGCTTCTGGCACCATTTTTGAGTGAATTGCCAAAAGTCAGATTTTTGCTGAAATTGTGACCCCGGGGCTTAGGGATTTTTTCAAAAAAGTCTTTTCCGCATGTTAAGTTTTGGAGGGCTGATTTCTTGTCCTGTGATAAAAAGACTTCTGTTTCCATCGCCAAAGCTTTCTCGGGAGCATTAGCAAGCTTCTGGCACCATTTTTGAGTGAATTGCCAAAAGTCAGATTTTTGCTGAAATGGTGACCCCGGGGCTTAGGGATTTTTTCAAAAAAGTCTTTTCCGCAGGTTAAGTTTTCGATTGCTGATTTCTTGTCCTGTGATAAAAAAGACTTCTGTTTCCATTACGAAAGCTTTCAGGGGATCATTTGCAAGCTTCTGGCACCATTTTTGAGTGAATTGCCAAAAGTCAGATTTTTGCTGAAATTGTGACCCCGGGGCTTAGGGATTTTTTCAAAAAAGTCTTTTCCGCAGGTTAAGTTTTCGAGGGCTGATTTCTTGTCCTGTGATAAAAAAGACTTCTGTTTCCATCGCCAAAGCTTTCAGGGGACCATTTGCAAGCTTCTGGCACCATTTTTGAGTGAATTGCCAAAAGTCAGATTTTTGCTGAAATTGTGACCCCGGGGCTTAGGGATTTTTTCAAAAAAGTCTTTTCCGCATGTTAAGTTTTGGAGGGCTGATTTCTTGTCCTGTGATAAAAAGACTTCTGTTTCCATCGCCAAAGCTTTCTCGGGAGCATTAGCAAGCTTCTGGCACCATTTTTGAGTGAATTGCCAAAAGTCAGATTTTTGCTGAAATTGTGACCCCGGGGCTTAGGGATTTTTTCAAAAAAGTCTTTTCCGCAGGTTAAGTTTTTGAGGGCCTATTTCTTGTCCTGTGATAAAAAAGACTTCTGTTTCCATCGCCAAAGCTTTCTCGGGAGCATTAGCAAGCTTCTGGCACCATTTTTGAGTGAATTGCCAAAAGTCAGATTTTTGCTGAAATGGTGACCCCGGGGCTTAGGGATTTTTTCAAAAAAGTCTTTTCCGCATGTTAAGTTTTCGAGGGCTGATTTCTTGTCCTGTGATAAAAAAGACTTCTGTTTCCATCGCCAAAGCTTTCAGGGGATCATTTGCAAGCTTCTGGCACCATTTTTGAGTGAATTGCCAAAAGTCAGATTTTTGCTGAAATTGTGACCCCGGGGCTTAGGGATTTTTTCAAAAAAGTCTTTTCCGCAGGTTAAGTTTTCGAGGGCTGATTTCTTGTCCTGTGATAAAAAAGACTTCTGTTTCCATCGCCAAAGCTTTCAGGGGACCATTTGCAAGCTTCTGGCACCATTTTTGAGTGAATTGCCAAAAGTCAGATTTTTGCTGAAATTGTGACCCCGGGGCTTAGGGATTTTTTCAAAAAAGTCTTTTCCGCATGTTAAGTTTTGGAGGGCTGATTTCTTGTCCTGTGATAAAAAGACTTCTGTTTCCATCGCCAAAGCTTTCTCGGGAGCATTAGCAAGCTTCTGGCACCATTTTTGAGTGAATTGCCAAAAGTCAGATTTTTGCTGAAATTGTGACCCCGGGGCTTAGGGATTTTTTCAAAAAAGTCTTTTCCGCAGGTTAAGTTTTTGAGGGCCTATTTCTTGTCCTGTGATAAAAAAGACTTCTGTTTCCATCGCCAAAGCTTTCTCGGGAGCATTAGCAAGCTTCTGGCACCATTTTTGAGTGAATTGCCAAAAGTCAGATTTTTGCTGAAATGGTGACCCCGGGGCTTAGGGATTTTTTCAAAAAAGTCTTTTCCGCATGTTAAGTTTTCGAGGGCTGATTTCTTGTCCTGTGATAAAAAAGACTTCTGTTTCCATCGCCAAAGCTTTCAGGGGATCATTTGCAAGCTTCTGGCACCATTTTTGAGTGAATTGCCAAAAGTCAGATTTTTGCTGAAATTGTGACCCCGGGGCTTAGGGATTTTTTCAAAAAAGTCTTTTCCGCAGGTTAAGTTTTTGAGGGCCTATTTCTTGTCCTGTGATAAAAAAGACTTCTGTTTCCATCGCCAAAGCTTTCTCGGGAGCATTAGCAAGCTTCTGGCACCATTTTTGAGTGAATTGCCAAAAGTCAGATTTTTGCTGAAATTGTGACCCCGGGGCTTAGGGATTTTTTCAAAAAAGTCTTTTCCGCCGGTTAAGTTTTCGAGGGCTGATTTCTTGTCCTGTGATAAAAAAGACTTCTGTTTCCATCGCCAAAGCTTTCAGGGGACCATTTGCAAGCTTCTGGCACCATTTTTGAGTGAATTGCCAAAAGTCAGATTTTTGCTGAAATTGTGACCCCGGGGCTTAGGGATTTTTTCAAAAAAGTCTTTTCCGCAGGTTAAGTTTTCGAGGGCTGATTTCTTGTCCTGTGATAAAAAAGACTTCTGTTTCCATCGCCAAAGCTTTCAGGGGACCATTTGCAAGCTTCTGGCACCATTTTTGAGTGAATTGCCAAAAGTCAGATTTTTGCTGAAATTGTGACCCCGGGGCTTAGGGATTTTTTCAAAAAAGTCTTTTCCGCATGTTAAGTTTTGGAGGGCTGATTTCTTGTCCTGTGATAAAAAGACTTCTGTTTCCATCGCCAAAGCTTTCTCGGGAGCATTAGCAAGCTTCTGGCACCATTTTTGAGTGAATTGCCAAAAGTCAGATTTTTGCTGAAATTGTGACCCCGGGGCTTAGGGATTTTTTCAAAAAAGTCTTTTCCGCAGGTTAAGTTTTTGAGGGCCTATTTCTTGTCCTGTGATAAAAAAGACTTCTGTTTCCATCGCCAAAGCTTTCTCGGGAGCATTAGCAAGCTTCTGGCACCATTTTTGAGTGAATTGCCAAAAGTCAGATTTTTGCTGAAATGGTGACCCCGGGGCTTAGGGATTTTTTCAAAAAAGTCTTTTCCGCCGGTTAAGTTTTCGAGGGCTGATTTCTTGTCCTGTGATAAAAAAGACTTCTGTTTCCATCGCCAAAGCTTTCAGGGGATCATTTGCAAGCTTCTGGCACCATTTTTGAGTGAATTGCCAAAAGTCAGATTTTTGCTGAAATTGTGACCCCGGGGCTTAGGGATTTTTTCAAAAAAGTCTTTTCCGCAGGTTAAGTTTTTGAGGGCCTATTTCTTGTCCTGTGATAAAAAAGACTTCTGTTTCCATCGCCAAAGCTTTCTCGGGAGCATTAGCAAGCTTCTGGCACCATTTTTGAGTGAATTGCCAAAAGTCAGATTTTTGCTGAAATTGTGACCCCGGGGCTTAGGGATTTTTTCAAAAAAGTCTTTTCCGCCGGTTAAGTTTTCGAGGGCTGATTTCTTGTCCTGTGATAAAAAAGACTTCTGTTTCCATCGCCAAAGCTTTCAGGGGACCATTTGCAAGCTTCTGGCACCATTTTTGAGTGAATTGCCAAAAGTCAGATTTTTGCTGAAATTGTGACCCCGGGGCTTAGGGATTTTTTCAAAAAAGTCTTTTCCGCAGGTTAAGTTTTCGAGGGCTGATTTCTTGTCCTGTGATAAAAAAGACTTCTGTTTCCATCGCCAAAGGTTTCTCCGGAGCATTAGCAAGCTTCTGGCACCATTTTTGAGTGAATTGCCAAAAGTCAGATTTTTGCTGAAATTGTGACCCCGGGGCTTAGGGATTTTTTCAAAAAAGTCTTTTCCGCAGGTTAAGTTTTGGAGGGCTGATTTCTTGTCCTGTGATAAAAAAGACTTCTGTTTCCATCGCCAAAGCTTTCAGGGGATCATTTGCAAGCTTCTGGCACCATTTTTGAGTGAATTGCCAAAAGTCAGATTTTTGCTGAAATTGTGACCCCGGGGCTTAGGGATTTTTTCAAAAAAGTCTTTTCCGCAGGTTAAGTTTTCGAGGGCTGATTTCTTGTCCTGTGATAAAAAAGACTTCTGTTTCCATTACCAAAGCTTTCAGGGGATCATTTGCAAGCTTCTGGCACCATTTTTGAGTGAATTGCCAAAAGTCAGATTTTTGCTGAAATTGTGACCCCGGGGCTTAGGGATTTTTTCAAAAAAGTCTTTTCCGCATGTTAAGTTTTGGAGGGCTGATTTCTTGTCCTGTGATAAAAAGACTTCTGTTTCCATCGCCAAAGCTTTCTCGGGAGCATTAGCAAGCTTCTGGCACCATTTTTGAGTGAATTGCCAAAAGTCAGATTTTTGCTGAAATTGTGACCCCGGGGCTTAGGGATTTTTTCAAAAAAGTCTTTTCCGCAGGTTAAGTTTTCGAGGGCTGATTTCTTGTCCTGTGATAAAAAAGACTTCTGTTTCCATCGCCAAAGCTTTCTCGGGAGCATTAGCAAGCTTCTGGCACCATTTTTGAGTGAATTGCCAAAAGTCAGATTTTTGCTGAAATTGTGACCCCGGGGCTTAGGGATTTTTTCAAAAAAGTCTTTTCCGCCGGTTAAGTTTTCGAGGGCTGATTTCTTGTCCTGTGATAAAAAAGACTTCTGTTTCCATTACCAAAGCTTTCTCGGGAGCATTAGCAAGCTTCTGGCACCATTTTTGAGTGAATTGCCAAAAGTCAGATTTTTGCTGAAATTGTGACCCCGGGGCTTAGGGATTTTTTCAAAAAAGTCTTTTCCGCCGGTTAAGTTTTCGAGGGCTGATTTCTTGTCCTGTGATAAAAAAGACTTCTGTTTCCATTACCAAAGCTTTCTCGGGAGCATTAGCAAGCTTCTGGCACCATTTTTGAGTGAATTGCCAAAAGTCAGATTTTTGCTGAAATTGTGACCCCGGGGCTTAGGGATTTTTTCAAAAAAGTCTTTTCCACCGGTTAAGTTTTCGAGGGCTGATTTCTTGTCCTGTGATAAAAAGACTTCTGTTTCCATCGCCAAAGCTTTCAGGGGATCATTTGCAAGCTTCTGGCACCATTTTTGAGTGAATTGCCAAAAGTCAGATTTTTGCTGAAATTGTGACCCCGGGGCTTAGGGATTTTTTCAAAAAAGTCTTTTCCGCAGGTTAAGTTTTTGAGGGCCTATTTCTTGTCCTGTGATAAAAAAGACTTCTGTTTCCATCGCCAAAGCTTTCTCGGGAGCATTAGCAAGCTTCTGGCACCATTTTTGAGTGAATTGCCAAAAGTCAGATTTTTGCTGAAATGGTGACCCCGGGGCTTAGGGATTTTTTCAAAAAAGTCTTTTCCGCCGGTTAAGTTTTGGAGGGCTGATTTCTTGTCCTGTGATAAAAAAGACTTCTGTTTCCATCGCCAAAGCTTTCAGGGGATCATTTGCAAGCTTCTGGCACCATTTTTGAGTGAATTGCCAAAAGTCAGATTTTTGCTGAAATTGTGACCCCGGGGCTTAGGGATTTTTTCAAAAAAGTCTTTTCCGCATGTTAAGTTTTGGAGGGCTGATTTCTTGTCCTGTGATAAAAAGACTTCTGTTTCCATCGCCAAAGCTTTCTCGGGAGCATTAGCAAGCTTCTGGCACCATTTTTGAGTGAATTGCCAAAAGTCAGATTTTTGCTGAAATTGTGACCCCGGGGCTTAGGGATTTTTTCAAAAAAGTCTTTTCCGCAGGTTAAGTTTTTGAGGGCCTATTTCTTGTCCTGTGATAAAAAAGACTTCTGTTTCCATCGCCAAAGCTTTCTCGGGAGCATTAGCAAGCTTCTGGCACCATTTTTGAGTGAATTGCCAAAAGTCAGATTTTTGCTGAAATGGTGACCCCGG
The DNA here is from genome assembly GCF_964188305.1 of Podarcis bocagei. NCBI lineage: Eukaryota > Metazoa > Chordata > Lepidosauria > Squamata > Lacertidae > Podarcis > Podarcis bocagei. Next base: position 143,400 of record NW_027670288.1, on the reverse strand, counting down.
GGCTTAGGGATTTTTTCAAAAAAGTCTTTTCCGCCGGTTAAGTTTTCGAGGGCTGATTTCTTGTCCTGTGATAAAAAAGACTTCTGTTTCCATCGCCAAAGCTTTCAGGGGATCATTTGCAAGCTTCTGGCACCATTTTTGAGTGAATTGCCAAAAGTCAGATTTTTGCTGAAATTGTGACCCCGGGGCTTAGGGATTTTTTCAAAAAAGTCTTTTCCGCATGTTAAGTTTTGGAGGGCTGATTTCTTGTCCTGTGATAAAAAGACTTCTGTTTCCATCGCCAAAGCTTTCTCGGGAGCAGTAGCAAGCTTCTGGCACCATTTTTGAGTGAATTGCCAAAAGTCAGATTTTTGCTGAAATGGTGACCCCGGGGCTTAGGGATTTTTTCAAAAAAGTCTTTTCCGCAGGTTAAGTTTTCGATTGCTGATTTCTTGTCCTGTGATAAAAAAGACTTCTGTTTCCATTACGAAAGCTTTCAGGGGATCATTTGCAAGCTTCTGGCACCATTTTTGAGTGAATTGCCAAAAGTCAGATTTTTGCTGAAATTGTGACCCCGGGGCTTAGGGATTTTTTCAAAAAAGTCTTTTCCGCAGGTTAAGTTTTCGAGGGCTGATTTCTTGTCCTGTGATAAAAAAGACTTCTGTTTCCATCGCCAAAGCTTTCAGGGGACCATTTGCAAGCTTCTGGCACCATTTTTGAGTGAATTGCCAAAAGTCAGATTTTTGCTGAAATTGTGACCCCGGGGCTTAGGGATTTTTTCAAAAAAGTCTTTTCCGCATGTTAAGTTTTGGAGGGCTGATTTCTTGTCCTGTGATAAAAAGACTTCTGTTTCCATCGCCAAAGCTTTCTCGGGAGCATTAGCAAGCTTCTGGCACCATTTTTGAGTGAATTGCCAAAAGTCAGATTTTTGCTGAAATTGTGACCCCGGGGCTTAGGGATTTTTTCAAAAAAGTCTTTTCCGCAGGTTAAGTTTTTGAGGGCCTATTTCTTGTCCTGTGATAAAAAAGACTTCTGTTTCCATCGCCAAAGCTTTCTCGGGAGCATTAGCAAGCTTCTGGCACCATTTTTGAGTGAATTGCCAAAAGTCAGATTTTTGCTGAAATGGTGACCCCGGGGCTTAGGGATTTTTTCAAAAAAGTCTTTTCCGCATATTAAGTTTTCGAGGGCTGATTTCTTGTCCTGTGATAAAAAAGACTTCTGTTTCCATCGCCAAAGCTTTCAGGGGATCATTTGCAAGCTTCTGGCACCATTTTTGAGTGAATTGCCAAAAGTCAGATTTTTGCTGAAATTGTGACCCCGGGGCTTAGGGATTTTTTCAAAAAAGTCTTTTCCGCAGGTTAAGTTTTCGAGGGCTGATTTCTTGTCCTGTGATAAAAAAGACTTCTGTTTCCATCGCCAAAGCTTTCAGGGGACCATTTGCAAGCTTCTGGCACCATTTTTGAGTGAATTGCCAAAAGTCAGATTTTTGCTGAAATTGTGACCCCGGGGCTTAGGGATTTTTTCAAAAAAGTCTTTTCCGCATGTTAAGTTTTGGAGGGCTGATTTCTTGTCCTGTGATAAAAAGACTTCTGTTTCCATCGCCAAAGCTTTCTCGGGAGCATTAGCAAGCTTCTGGCACCATTTTTGAGTGAATTGCCAAAAGTCAGATTTTTGCTGAAATTGTGACCCCGGGGCTTAGGGATTTTTTCAAAAAAGTCTTTTCCGCAGGTTAAGTTTTTGAGGGCCTATTTCTTGTCCTGTGATAAAAAAGACTTCTGTTTCCATCGCCAAAGCTTTCTCGGGAGCATTAGCAAGCTTCTGGCACCATTTTTGAGTGAATTGCCAAAAGTCAGATTTTTGCTGAAATGGTGACCCCGGGGCTTAGGGATTTTTTCAAAAAAGTCTTTTCCGCATGTTAAGTTTTCGAGGGCTGATTTCTTGTCCTGTGATAAAAAAGACTTCTGTTTCCATCGCCAAAGCTTTCAGGGGATCATTTGCAAGCTTCTGGCACCATTTTTGAGTGAATTGCCAAAAGTCAGATTTTTGCTGAAATTGTGACCCCGGGGCTTAGGGATTTTTTCAAAAAAGTCTTTTCCGCAGGTTAAGTTTTTGAGGGCCTATTTCTTGTCCTGTGATAAAAAAGACTTCTGTTTCCATCGCCAAAGCTTTCTCGGGAGCATTAGCAAGCTTCTGGCACCATTTTTGAGTGAATTGCCAAAAGTCAGATTTTTGCTGAAATTGTGACCCCGGGGCTTAGGGATTTTTTCAAAAAAGTCTTTTCCGCCGGTTAAGTTTTCGAGGGCTGATTTCTTGTCCTGTGATAAAAAAGACTTCTGTTTCCATCGCCAAAGCTTTCAGGGGACCATTTGCAAGCTTCTGGCACCATTTTTGAGTGAATTGCCAAAAGTCAGATTTTTGCTGAAATTGTGACCCCGGGGCTTAGGGATTTTTTCAAAAAAGTCTTTTCCGCAGGTTAAGTTTTCGAGGGCTGATTTCTTGTCCTGTGATAAAAAAGACTTCTGTTTCCATCGCCAAAGCTTTCAGGGGACCATTTGCAAGCTTCTGGCACCATTTTTGAGTGAATTGCCAAAAGTCAGATTTTTGCTGAAATTGTGACCCCGGGGCTTAGGGATTTTTTCAAAAAAGTCTTTTCCGCATGTTAAGTTTTGGAGGGCTGATTTCTTGTCCTGTGATAAAAAGACTTCTGTTTCCATCGCCAAAGCTTTATCGGGAGCATTAGCAAGCTTCTGGCACCATTTTTGAGTGAATTGCCAAAAGTCAGATTTTTGCTGAAATTGTGACCCCGGGGCTTAGGGATTTTTTTCAAAAAAGTCTTTTCCGCAGGTTAAGTTTTTGAGGGCCTATTTCTTGTCCTGTGATAAAAAAGACTTCTGTTTCCATCGCGAAAGCTTTCAGGGGATCATTTGCAAGCTTCTGGCACCATTTTTGAGTGAATTGCCAAAAGTCAGATTTTTGCTGAAATTGTGACCCCGGGGCTTAGGGATTTTTTCAAAAAAGTCTTTTCCGCATGTTAAGTTTTGGAGGGCTGATTTCTTGTCCTGTGATAAAAAGACTTCTGTTTCCATTACCAAAGCTTTCAGGGGATCATTTGCAAGCTTCTGGCACCATTTTTGAGTGAATTGCCAAAAGTCAGATTTTTGCTGAAATTGTGACCCCGGGGCTTAGGGATTTTTTCAAAAAAGTCTTTTCCGCAGGTTAAGTTTTCGAGGGCTGATTTCTTGTCCTGTGATAAAAAAGACTTCTGTTTCCATCGCCAAAGCTTTCAGGGGACCATTTGCAAGCTTCTGGCACCATTTTTGAGTGAATTGCCAAAAGTCAGATTTTTGCTGAAATTGTGACCCCGGACTTAGGGATTTTTTCAAAAAAGTCTTTTCCGCATGTTAAGTTTTGGAGGGCTGATTTCTTGTCCTGTGATAAAAAGACTTCTGTTTCCATCGCCAAAGCTTTATCGGGAGCATTAGCAAGCTTCTGGCACCATTTTTGAGTGAATTGCCAAAAGTCAGATTTTTGCTGAAATTGTGACCCCGGGGCTTAGGGATTTTTTTCAAAAAAGTCTTTTCCGCAGGTTAAGTTTTTGAGGGCCTATTTCTTGTCCTGTGATAAAAAAGACTTCTGTTTCCATCGCGAAAGCTTTCAGGGGATCATTTGCAAGCTTCTGGCACCATTTTTGAGTGAATTGCCAAAAGTCAGATTTTTGCTGAAATTGTGACCCCGGGGCTTAGGGATTTTTTCAAAAAAGTCTTTTCCGCATGTTAAGTTTTGGAGGGCTGATTTCTTGTCCTGTGATAAAAAGACTTCTGTTTCCATTACCAAAGCTTTCAGGGGATCATTTGCAAGCTTCTGGCACCATTTTTGAGTGAATTGCCAAAAGTCAGATTTTTGCTGAAATTGTGACCCCGGGGCTTAGGGATTTTTTCAAAAAAGTCTTTTCCGCAGGTTAAAATTTCGAGGGCTGATTTCTTGTCCTGTGATAAAAAGACTTCTGTTTCCATCGCCAAAGCTTTCTCGGGAGCATTAGCAAGCTTCTGGCACCATTTTTGAGTGAATTGCCAAAAGTCAGATTTTTGCTGAAATTGTGACCCCGGGGCTTAGGGATTTTTTCAAAAAAGTCTTTTCCGCAGGTTAAGTTTTTGAGGGCCTATTTCTTGTCCTGTGATAAAAAAGACTTCTGTTTCCATCGCCAAAGCTTTCTCGGGAGCATTAGCAAGCTTCTGGCACCATTTTTGAGTGAATTGCCAAAAGTCAGATTTTTGCTGAAATTGTGACCCCGGGGCTTAGGGATTTTTTCAAAAAAGTCTTTTCCGCCGGTTAAGTTTTCGAGGGCTGATTTCTTGTCCTGTGATAAAAAAGACTTCTGTTTCCATCGCCAAAGCTTTCAGGGGATCATTTGCAAGCTTCTGGCACCATTTTTGAGTGAATTGCCAAAAGTCAGATTTTTGCTGAAATTGTGACCCCGGGGCTTAGGGATTTTTTCAAAAAAGTCTTTTCCGCCGGTTAAGTTTTCGAGGGCTGATTTCTTGTCCTGTGATAAAAAAGACTTCTGTTTCCATCGCCAAAGCTTTCAGGGGACCATTTGCAAGCTTCTGGCACCATTTTTGAGTGAATTGCCAAAAGTCAGATTTTTGCTGAAATTGTGACCCCGGGGCTTAGGGATTTTTTCAAAAAAGTCTTTTCCGCATGTTAAGTTTTGGAGGGCTGATTTCTTGTCCTGTGATAAAAAGACTTCTGTTTCCATCGCCAAAGCTTTCTCGGGAGCATTAGCAAGCTTCTGGCACCATTTTTGAGTGAATTGCCAAAAGTCAGATTTTTGCTGAAATTGTGACCCCGGGGCTTAGGGATTTTTTTCAAAAAAGTCTTTTCCGCAGGTTAAGTTTTTGAGGGCCTATTTCTTGTCCTGTGATAAAAAAGACTTCTGTTTCCATCGCGAAAGCTTTCAGGGGATCATTTGCAAGCTTCTGGCACCATTTTTGAGTGAATTGCCAAAAGTCAGATTTTTGCTGAAATTGTGACCCCGGGGCTTAGGGATTTTTTCAAAAAAGTCTTTTCCGCATGTTAAGTTTTGGAGGGCTGATTTCTTGTCCTGTGATAAAAAGACTTCTGTTTCCATTACCAAAGCTTTCAGGGGATCATTTGCAAGCTTCTGGCACCATTTTTGAGTGAATTGCCAAAAGTCAGATTTTTGCTGAAATTGTGACCCCGGGGCTTAGGGATTTTTTCAAAAAAGTCTTTTCCGCAGGTTAAAATTTCGAGGGCTGATTTCTTGTCCTGTGATAAAAAGACTTCTGTTTCCATCGCCAAAGCTTTCTCGGGAGCATTAGCAAGCTTCTGGCACCATTTTTGAGTGAATTGCCAAAAGTCAGATTTTTGCTGAAATTGTGACCCCGGGGCTTAGGGATTTTTTCAAAAAAGTCTTTTCCGCAGGTTAAGTTTTTGAGGGCCTATTTCTTGTCCTGTGATAAAAAAGACTTCTGTTTCCATCGCCAAAGCTTTCTCGGGAGCATTAGCAAGCTTCTGGCACCATTTTTGAGTGAATTGCCAAAAGTCAGATTTTTGCTGAAATTGTGACCCCGGGGCTTAGGGATTTTTTCAAAAAAGTCTTTTCCGCCGGTTAAGTTTTCGAGGGCTGATTTCTTGTCCTGTGATAAAAAAGACTTCTGTTTCCATCGCCAAAGCTTTCTCGGGAGCATTAGCAAGCTTCTGGCACCATTTTTGAGTGAATTGCCAAAAGTCAGATTTTTGCTGAAATTGTGACCCCGGGGCTTAGGGATTTTTTTCAAAAAAGTCTTTTCCGCAGGTTAAGTTTTTGAGGGCCTATTTCTTGTCCTGTGATAAAAAAGACTTCTGTTTCCATCGCGAAAGCTTTCAGGGGATCATTTGCAAGCTTCTGGCACCATTTTTGAGTGAATGGCCAAAAGTCAGATTTTTGCTGAAATTGTGACCCCGGGGCTTAGGGATTTTTTCAAAAAAGTCTTTTCCACCGGTTAAGTTTTCGAGGGCTGATTTCTTGTCCTGTGATAAAAAAGACTTCTGTTTCCATCGCCAAAGCTTTCAGGGGATCATTTGCAAGCTTCTGGCACCATTTTTGAGTGAATTGCCAAAAGTCAGATTTTTGCTGAAATTGTGACCCCGGGGCTTAGGGATTTTTTCAAAAAAGTCTTTTCCACCGGTTAAGTTTTCGAGGGCTGATTTCTTGTCCTGTGATAAAAAAGACTTCTGTTTCCATCGCCAAAGCTTTCAGGGGACCATTTGCAAGCTTCTGGCACCATTTTTGAGTGAATTGCCAAAAGTCAGATTTTTGCTGAAATTGTGACCCCGGGGCTTAGGGATTTTTTCAAAAAAGTCTTTTCCGCATGTTAAGTTTTGGAGGGCTGATTTATTGTCCTGTGATAAAAAGACTTCTGTTTCCATCGCCAAAGCTTTCTCGGGAGCATTAGCAAGCTTCTGGCACCATTTTTGAGTGAATTGCCAAAAGTCAGATTTTTGCTGAAATTGTGACCCCGGGGCTTAGGGATTTTTTCAAAAAAGTCTTTTCCGCAGGTTAAGTTTTCGAGGGCTGATTTCTTGTCCTGTGATAAAAAAGACTTCTGTTTCCATCGCCAAAGCTTTCAGGGGATCATTTGCAAGCTTCTGGCACCATTTTTGAGTGAATTGCCAAAAGTCAGATTTTTGCTGAAATTGTGACCCCGGGGCTTAGGGATTTTTTCAAAAAAGTCTTTTCCGCCGGTTAAGTTTTCGAGGGCTGATTTCTTGTCCTGTGATAAAAAAGACTTCTGTTTCCATCGCCAAAGCTTTCAGGGGATCATTTGCAAGCTTCTGGCACCATTTTTGAGTGAATTGCCAAAAGTCAGATTTTTGCTGAAATTGTGACCCCGGGGCTTAGGGATTTTTTCAAAAAAGTCTTTTCCGCCGGTTAAGTTTTCGAGGGCTGATTTCTTGTCCTGTGATAAAAAAGACTTCTGTTTCCATCGCCAAAGCTTTCAGGGGACCATTTGCAAGCTTCTGGCACCATTTTTGAGTGAATTGCCAAAAGTCAGATTTTTGCTGAAACTGTGACCCCGGGGCTTAGGGATTTTTTCAAAAAAGTCTTTTCCGCAGGTTAAGTTTTCGAGGGCTGATTTCTTGTCCTGTGATAAAAAAGACTTCTGTTTCCATCGCCAAAGCTTTCAGGGGACCATTTGCAAGCTTCTGGCACCATTTTTGAGTGAATTGCCAAAAGTCAGATTTTTGCTGAAATTGTGACCCCGGGGCTTAGGGATTTTTTCAAAAAAGTCTTTTCCGCATGTTAAGTTTTGGAGGGCTGATTTCTTGTCCTGTGATAAAAAGACTTCTGTTTCCATCGCCAAAGCTTTCTCGGGAGCATTAGCAAGCTTCTGGCACCATTTTTGAGTGAATTGCCAAAAGTCAGATTTTTGCTGAAATTGTGACCCCGGGGCTTAGGGATTTTTTTCAAAAAAGTCTTTTCCGCAGGTTAAGTTTTTGAGGGCCTATTTCTTGTCCTGTGATAAAAAAGACTTCTGTTTCCATCGCGAAAGCTTTCTCGGGAGCATTAGAAAGCTTCTGGCACCATTTTTGAGTGAATTGCCAAAAGTCAGATTTTTGCTGAAATGGTGACCCCGGGGCTTAGGGATTTTTTCAAAAAAGTCTTTTCCGCCGGTTAAGTTTTCGAGGGCTGATTTCTTGTCCTGTGATAAAAAAGACTTCTGTTTCCATCGCCAAAGCTTTCAGGGGATCATTTGCAAGCTTCTGGCACCATTTTTGAGTGAATTGCCAAAAGTCAGATTTTTGCTGAAATTGTGACCCCGGGGCTTAGGGATTTTTTCAAAAAAGTCTTTTCCGCAGGTTAAGTTTTCGATTGCTGATTTCTTGTCCTGTGATAAAAAAGACTTCTGTTTCCATTACGAAAGCTTTCAGGGGATCATTTGCAAGCTTCTGGCACCATTTTTGAGTGAATTGCCAAAAGTCAGATTTTTGCTGAAATTGTGACCCCGGGGCTTAGGGATTTTTTCAAAAAAGTCTTTTCCGCAGGTTAAGTTTTCGAGGGCTGATTTCTTGTCCTGTGATAAAAAAGACTTCTGTTTCCATCGCCAAAGCTTTCAGGGGACCATTTGCAAGCTTCTGGCACCATTTTTGAGTGAATTGCCAAAAGTCAGATTTTTGCTGAAATTGTGACCCCGGGGCTTAGGGATTTTTTCAAAAAAGTCTTTTCCGCATGTTAAGTTTTGGAGGGCTGATTTCTTGTCCTGTGATAAAAAGACTTCTGTTTCCATCGCCAAAGCTTTCTCGGGAGCATTAGCAAGCTTCTGGCACCATTTTTGAGTGAATTGCCAAAAGTCAGATTTTTGCTGAAATTGTGACCCCGGGGCTTAGGGATTTTTTCAAAAAAGTCTTTTCCGCAGGTTAAGTTTTTGAGGGCCTATTTCTTGTCCTGTGATAAAAAAGACTTCTGTTTCCATCGCCAAAGCTTTCTCGGGAGCATTAGCAAGCTTCTGGCACCATTTTTGAGTGAATTGCCAAAAGTCAGATTTTTGCTGAAATGGTGACCCCGGGGCTTAGGGATTTTTTCAAAAAAGTCTTTTCCGCCGGTTAAGTTTTCGAGGGCTGATTTCTTGTCCTGTGATAAAAAAGACTTCTGTTTCCATCGCCAAAGCTTTCAGGGGATCATTTGCAAGCTTCTGGCACCATTTTTGAGTGAATTGCCAAAAGTCAGATTTTTGCTGAAATTGTGACCCCGGGGCTTAGGGATTTTTTCAAAAAAGTCTTTTCCGCAGGTTAAGTTTTTGAGGGCCTATTTCTTGTCCTGTGATAAAAAAGACTTCTGTTTCCATCGCCAAAGCTTTCTCGGGAGCATTAGCAAGCTTCTGGCACCATTTTTGAGTGAATTGCCAAAAGTCAGATTTTTGCTGAAATTGTGACCCCGGGGCTTAGGGATTTTTTCAAAAAAGTCTTTTCCGCCGGTTAAGTTTTCGAGGGCTGATTTCTTGTCCTGTGATAAAAAAGACTTCTGTTTCCATCGCCAAAGCTTTCAGGGGACCATTTGCAAGCTTCTGGCACCATTTTTGAGTGAATTGCCAAAAGTCAGATTTTTGCTGAAATTGTGACCCCGGGGCTTAGGGATTTTTTCAAAAAAGTCTTTTCCGCAGGTTAAGTTTTCGAGGGCTGATTTCTTGTCCTGTGATAAAAAAGACTTCTGTTTCCATCGCCAAAGCTTTCAGGGGACCATTTGCAAGCTTCTGGCACCATTTTTGAGTGAATTGCCAAAAGTCAGATTTTTGCTGAAATTGTGACCCCGGGGCTTAGGGATTTTTTCAAAAAAGTCTTTTCCGCATGTTAAGTTTTGGAGGGCTGATTTCTTGTCCTGTGATAAAAAGACTTCTGTTTCCATCGCCAAAGCTTTATCGGGAGCATTAGCAAGCTTCTGGCACCATTTTTGAGTGAATTGCCAAAAGTCAGATTTTTGCTGAAATTGTGACCCCGGGGCTTAGGGATTTTTTTCAAAAAAGTCTTTTCCGCAGGTTAAGTTTTTGAGGGCCTATTTCTTGTCCTGTGATAAAAAAGACTTCTGTTTCCATCGCGAAAGCTTTCAGGGGATCATTTGCAAGCTTCTGGCACCATTTTTGAGTGAATTGCCAAAAGTCAGATTTTTGCTGAAATTGTGACCCCGGGGCTTAGGGATTTTTTCAAAAAAGTCTTTTCCGCATGTTAAGTTTTGGAGGGCTGATTTCTTGTCCTGTGATAAAAAGACTTCTGTTTCCATTACCAAAGCTTTCAGGGGATCATTTGCAAGCTTCTGGCACCATTTTTGAGTGAATTGCCAAAAGTCAGATTTTTGCTGAAATTGTGACCCCGGGGCTTAGGGATTTTTTCAAAAAAGTCTTTTCCGCAGGTTAAAATTTCGAGGGCTGATTTCTTGTCCTGTGATAAAAAGACTTCTGTTTCCATCGCCAAAGCTTTCTCGGGAGCATTAGCAAGCTTCTGGCACCATTTTTGAGTGAATTGCCAAAAGTCAGATTTTTGCTGAAATTGTGACCCCGGGGCTTAGGGATTTTTTCAAAAAAGTCTTTTCCGCAGGTTAAGTTTTTGAGGGCCTATTTCTTGTCCTGTGATAAAAAAGACTTCTGTTTCCATCGCCAAAGCTTTCTCGGGAGCATTAGCAAGCTTCTGGCACCATTTTTGAGTGAATTGCCAAAAGTCAGATTTTTGCTGAAATTGTGACCCCGGGGCTTAGGGATTTTTTCAAAAAAGTCTTTTCCGCCGGTTAAGTTTTCGAGGGCTGATTTCTTGTCCTGTGATAAAAAAGACTTCTGTTTCCATCGCCAAAGCTTTCTCGGGAGCATTAGCAAGCTTCTGGCACCATTTTTGAGTGAATTGCCAAAAGTCAGATTTTTGCTGAAATTGTGACCCCGGGGCTTAGGGATTTTTTTCAAAAAAGTCTTTTCCGCAGGTTAAGTTTTTGAGGGCCTATTTCTTGTCCTGTGATAAAAAAGACTTCTGTTTCCATCGCGAAAGCTTTCAGGGGATCATTTGCAAGCTTCTGGCACCATTTTTGAGTGAATGGCCAAAAGTCAGATTTTTGCTGAAATTGTGACCCCGGGGCTTAGGGATTTTTTCAAAAAAGTCTTTTCCACCGGTTAAGTTTTCGAGGGCTGATTTCTTGTCCTGTGATAAAAAAGACTTCTGTTTCCATCGCCAAAGCTTTCAGGGGATCATTTGCAAGCTTCTGGCACCATTTTTGAGTGAATTGCCAAAAGTCAGATTTTTGCTGAAATTGTGACCCCGGGGCTTAGGGATTTTTTCAAAAAAGTCTTTTCCACCGGTTAAGTTTTCGAGGGCTGATTTCTTGTCCTGTGATAAAAAAGACTTCTGTTTCCATCGCCAAAGCTTTCAGGGGACCATTTGCAAGCTTCTGGCACCATTTTTGAGTGAATTGCCAAAAGTCAGATTTTTGCTGAAATTGTGACCCCGGGGCTTAGGGATTTTTTCAAAAAAGTCTTTTCCGCATGTTAAGTTTTGGAGGGCTGATTTATTGTCCTGTGATAAAAAGACTTCTGTTTCCATCGCCAAAGCTTTCTCGGGAGCATTAGCAAGCTTCTGGCACCATTTTTGAGTGAATTGCCAAAAGTCAGATTTTTGCTGAAATTGTGACCCCGGGGCTTAGGGATTTTTTCAAAAAAGTCTTTTCCGCAGGTTAAGTTTTCGAGGGCTGATTTCTTGTCCTGTGATAAAAAAGACTTCTGTTTCCATCGCCAAAGCTTTCAGGGGATCATTTGCAAGCTTCTGGCACCATTTTTGAGTGAATTGCCAAAAGTCAGATTTTTGCTGAAATTGTGACCCCGGGGCTTAGGGATTTTTTCAAAAAAGTCTTTTCCGCCGGTTAAGTTTTCGAGGGCTGATTTCTTGTCCTGTGATAAAAAAGACTTCTGTTTCCATCGCCAAAGCTTTCAGGGGATCATTTGCAAGCTTCTGGCACCATTTTTGAGTGAATTGCCAAAAGTCAGATTTTTGCTGAAATTGTGACCCCGGGGCTTAGGGATTTTTTCAAAAAAGTCTTTTCCGCCGGTTAAGTTTTCGAGGGCTGATTTCTTGTCCTGTGATAAAAAAGACTTCTGTTTCCATCGCCAAAGCTTTCAGGGGACCATTTGCAAGCTTCTGGCACCATTTTTGAGTGAATTGCCAAAAGTCAGATTTTTGCTGAAACTGTGACCCCGGGGCTTAGGGATTTTTTCAAAAAAGTCTTTTCCGCAGGTTAAGTTTTCGAGGGCTGATTTCTTGTCCTGTGATAAAAAAGACTTCTGTTTCCATCGCCAAAGCTTTCAGGGGACCATTTGCAAGCTTCTGGCACCATTTTTGAGTGAATTGCCAAAAGTCAGATTTTTGCTGAAATTGTGACCCCGGGGCTTAGGGATTTTTTCAAAAAAGTCTTTTCCGCATGTTAAGTTTTGGAGGGCTGATTTCTTGTCCTGTGATAAAAAGACTTCTGTTTCCATCGCCAAAGCTTTCTCGGGAGCATTAGCAAGCTTCTGGCACCATTTTTGAGTGAATTGCCAAAAGTCAGATTTTTGCTGAAATTGTGACCCCGGGGCTTAGGGATTTTTTTCAAAAAAGTCTTTTCCGCAGGTTAAGTTTTTGAGGGCCTATTTCTTGTCCTGTGATAAAAAAGACTTCTGTTTCCATCGCGAAAGCTTTCTCGGGAGCATTAGAAAGCTTCTGGCACCATTTTTGAGTGAATTGCCAAAAGTCAGATTTTTGCTGAAATGGTGACCCCGGGGCTTAGGGATTTTTTCAAAAAAGTCTTTTCCGCCGGTTAAGTTTTCGAGGGCTGATTTCTTGTCCTGTGATAAAAAAGACTTCTGTTTCCATCGCCAAAGCTTTCAGGGGATCATTTGCAAGCTTCTGGCACCATTTTTGAGTGAATTGCCAAAAGTCAGATTTTTGCTGAAATTGTGACCCCGGGGCTTAGGGATTTTTTCAAAAAAGTCTTTTCCGCAGGTTAAGTTTTCGATTGCTGATTTCTTGTCCTGTGATAAAAAAGACTTCTGTTTCCATTACGAAAGCTTTCAGGGGATCATTTGCAAGCTTCTGGCACCATTTTTGAGTGAATTGCCAAAAGTCAGATTTTTGCTGAAATTGTGACCCCGGGGCTTAGGGATTTTTTCAAAAAAGTCTTTTCCGCAGGTTAAGTTTTCGAGGGCTGATTTCTTGTCCTGTGATAAAAAAGACTTCTGTTTCCATCGCCAAAGCTTTCAGGGGACCATTTGCAAGCTTCTGGCACCATTTTTGAGTGAATTGCCAAAAGTCAGATTTTTGCTGAAATTGTGACCCCGGGGCTTAGGGATTTTTTCAAAAAAGTCTTTTCCGCATGTTAAGTTTTGGAGGGCTGATTTCTTGTCCTGTGATAAAAAGACTTCTGTTTCCATCGCCAAAGCTTTCTCGGGAGCATTAGCAAGCTTCTGGCACCATTTTTGAGTGAATTGCCAAAAGTCAGATTTTTGCTGAAATTGTGACCCCGGGGCTTAGGGATTTTTTCAAAAAAGTCTTTTCCGCAGGTTAAGTTTTTGAGGGCCTATTTCTTGTCCTGTGATAAAAAAGACTTCTGTTTCCATCGCCAAAGCTTTCTCGGGAGCATTAGCAAGCTTCTGGCACCATTTTTGAGTGAATTGCCAAAAGTCAGATTTTTGCTGAAATGGTGACCCCGGGGCTTAGGGATTTTTTCAAAAAAGTCTTTTCCGCCGGTTAAGTTTTCGAGGGCTGATTTCTTGTCCTGTGATAAAAAAGACTTCTGTTTCCATCGCCAAAGCTTTCAGGGGATCATTTGCAAGCTTCTGGCACCATTTTTGAGTGAATTGCCAAAAGTCAGATTTTTGCTGAAATTGTGACCCCGGGGCTTAGGGATTTTTTCAAAAAAGTCTTTTCCGCAGGTTAAGTTTTTGAGGGCCTATTTCTTGTCCTGTGATAAAAAAGACTTCTGTTTCCATCGCCAAAGCTTTCTCGGGAGCATTAGCAAGCTTCTGGCACCATTTTTGAGTGAATTGCCAAAAGTCAGATTTTTGCTGAAATTGTGACCCCGGGGCTTAGGGATTTTTTCAAAAAAGTCTTTTCCGCCGGTTAAGTTTTCGAGGGCTGATTTCTTGTCCTGTGATAAAAAAGACTTCTGTTTCCATCGCCAAAGCTTTCAGGGGACCATTTGCAAGCTTCTGGCACCATTTTTGAGTGAATTGCCAAAAGTCAGATTTTTGCTGAAATTGTGACCCCGGGGCTTAGGGATTTTTTCAAAAAAGTCTTTTCCGCATGTTAAGTTTTGGAGGGCTGATTTCTTGTCCTGTGATAAAAAGACTTCTGTTTCCATCGCCAAAGCTTTCTCGGGAGCATTAGCAAGCTTCTGGCACCATTTTTGAGTGAATTGCCAAAAGTCAGATTTTTGCTGAAATTGTGACCCCGGGGCTTAGGGATTTTTTTCAAAAAAGTCTTTTCCGCAGGTTAAGTTTTTGAGGGCCTATTTCTTGTCCTGTGATAAAAAAGACTTCTGTTTCCATCGCGAAAGCTTTCTCGGGAGCATTAGAAAGCTTCTGGCACCATTTTTGAGTGAATTGCCAAAAGTCAGATTTTTGCTGAAATGGTGACCCCGGGGCTTAGGGATTTTTTCAAAAAAGTCTTTTCCGCCGGTTAAGTTTTCGAGGGCTGATTTCTTGTCCTGTGATAAAAAAGACTTCTGTTTCCATCGCCAAAGCTTTCAGGGGATCATTTGCAAGCTTCTGGCACCATTTTTGAGTGAATTGCCAAAAGTCAGATTTTTGCTGAAATTGTGACCCCGGGGCTTAGGGATTTTTTCAAAAAAGTCTTTTCCGCAGGTTAAGTTTTCGATTGCTGATTTCTTGTCCTGTGATAAAAAAGACTTCTGTTTCCATTACGAAAGCTTTCAGGGGATCATTTGCAAGCTTCTGGCACCATTTTTGAGTGAATTGCCAAAAGTCAGATTTTTGCTGAAATTGTGACCCCGGGGCTTAGGGATTTTTTCAAAAAAGTCTTTTCCGCAGGTTAAGTTTTCGAGGGCTGATTTCTTGTCCTGTGATAAAAAAGACTTCTGTTTCCATCGCCAAAGCTTTCAGGGGACCATTTGCAAGCTTCTGGCACCATTTTTGAGTGAATTGCCAAAAGTCAGATTTTTGCTGAAATTGTGACCCCGGGGCTTAGGGATTTTTTCAAAAAAGTCTTTTCCGCATGTTAAGTTTTGGAGGGCTGATTTCTTGTCCTGTGATAAAAAGACTTCTGTTTCCATCGCCAAAGCTTTCTCGGGAGCATTAGCAAGCTTCTGGCACCATTTTTGAGTGAATTGCCAAAAGTCAGATTTTTGCTGAAATTGTGACCCCGGGGCTTAGGGATTTTTTCAAAAAAGTCTTTTCCGCAGGTTAAGTTTTTGAGGGCCTATTTCTTGTCCTGTGATAAAAAAGACTTCTGTTTCCATCGCCAAAGCTTTCTCGGGAGCATTAGCAAGCTTCTGGCACCATTTTTGAGTGAATTGCCAAAAGTCAGATTTTTGCTGAAATGGTGACCCCGGGGCTTAGGGATTTTTTCAAAAAAGTCTTTTCCGCCGGTTAAGTTTTCGAGGGCTGATTTCTTGTCCTGTGATAAAAAAGACTTCTGTTTCCATCGCCAAAGCTTTCAGGGGATCATTTGCAAGCTTCTGGCACCATTTTTGAGTGAATTGCCAAAAGTCAGATTTTTGCTGAAATTGTGACCCCGGGGCTTAGGGATTTTTTCAAAAAAGTCTTTTCCGCAGGTTAAGTTTTTGAGGGCCTATTTCTTGTCCTGTGATAAAAAAGACTTCTGTTTCCATCGCCAAAGCTTTCTCGGGAGCATTAGCAAGCTTCTGGCACCATTTTTGAGTGAATTGCCAAAAGTCAGATTTTTGCTGAAATTGTGACCCCGGGGCTTAGGGATTTTTTCAAAAAAGTCTTTTCCGCCGGTTAAGTTTTCGAGGGCTGATTTCTTGTCCTGTGATAAAAAAGACTTCTGTTTCCATCGCCAAAGCTTTCAGGGGACCATTTGCAAGCTTCTGGCACCATTTTTGAGTGAATTGCCAAAAGTCAGATTTTTGCTGAAATTGTGACCCCGGGGCTTAGGGATTTTTTCAAAAAAGTCTTTTCCGCAGGTTAAGTTTTCGAGGGCTGATTTCTTGTCCTGTGATAAAAAAGACTTCTGTTTCCATCGCCAAAGCTTTCAGGGGACCATTTGCAAGCTTCTGGCACCATTTTTGAGTGAATTGCCAAAAGTCAGATTTTTGCTGAAATTGTGACCCCGGGGCTTAGGGATTTTTTCAAAAAAGTCTTTTCCGCATGTTAAGTTTTGGAGGGCTGATTTCTTGTCCTGTGATAAAAAGACTTCTGTTTCCATCGCCAAAGCTTTATCGGGAGCATTAGCAAGCTTCTGGCACCATTTTTGAGTGAATTGCCAAAAGTCAGATTTTTGCTGAAATTGTGACCCCGGGGCTTAGGGATTTTTTTCAAAAAAGTCTTTTCCGCAGGTTAAGTTTTTGAGGGCCTATTTCTTGTCCTGTGATAAAAAAGACTTCTGTTTCCATCGCGAAAGCTTTCAGGGGATCATTTGCAAGCTTCTGGCACCATTTTTGAGTGAATTGCCAAAAGTCAGATTTTTGCTGAAATTGTGACCCCGGGGCTTAGGGATTTTTTCAAAAAAGTCTTTTCCGCATGTTAAGTTTTGGAGGGCTGATTTCTTGTCCTGTGATAAAAAGACTTCTGTTTCCATTACCAAAGCTTTCAGGGGATCATTTGCAAGCTTCTGGCACCATTTTTGAGTGAATTGCCAAAAGTCAGATTTTTGCTGAAATTGTGACCCCGGGGCTTAGGGATTTTTTCAAAAAAGTCTTTTCCGCAGGTTAAAATTTCGAGGGCTGATTTCTTGTCCTGTGATAAAAAGACTTCTGTTTCCATCGCCAAAGCTTTCTCGGGAGCATTAGCAAGCTTCTGGCACCATTTTTGAGTGAATTGCCAAAAGTCAGATTTTTGCTGAAATTGTGACCCCGGGGCTTAGGGATTTTTTCAAAAAAGTCTTTTCCGCAGGTTAAGTTTTTGAGGGCCTATTTCTTGTCCTGTGATAAAAAAGACTTCTGTTTCCATCGCCAAAGCTTTCTCGGGAGCATTAGCAAGCTTCTGGCACCATTTTTGAGTGAATTGCCAAAAGTCAGATTTTTGCTGAAATTGTGACCCCGGGGCTTAGGGATTTTTTCAAAAAAGTCTTTTCCGCCGGTTAAGTTTTCGAGGGCTGATTTCTTGTCCTGTGATAAAAAAGACTTCTGTTTCCATCGCCAAAGCTTTCAGGGGATCATTTGCAAGCTTCTGGCACCATTTTTGAGTGAATTGCCAAAAGTCAGATTTTTGCTGAAATTGTGACCCCGGGGCTTAGGGATTTTTTCAAAAAAGTCTTTTCCGCCGGTTAAGTTTTCGAGGGCTGATTTCTTGTCCTGTGATAAAAAAGACTTCTGTTTCCATCGCCAAAGCTTTCAGGGGACCATTTGCAAGCTTCTGGCACCATTTTTGAGTGAATTGCCAAAAGTCAGATTTTTGCTGAAATTGTGACCCCGGGGCTTAGGGATTTTTTCAAAAAAGTCTTTTCCGCATGTTAAGTTTTGGAGGGCTGATTTCTTGTCCTGTGATAAAAAGACTTCTGTTTCCATCGCCAAAGCTTTCTCGGGAGCATTAGCAAGCTTCTGGCACCATTTTTGAGTGAATTGCCAAAAGTCAGATTTTTGCTGAAATTGTGACCCCGGGGCTTAGGGATTTTTTTCAAAAAAGTCTTTTCCGCAGGTTAAGTTTTTGAGGGCCTATTTCTTGTCCTGTGATAAAAAAGACTTCTGTTTCCATCGCGAAAGCTTTCAGGGGATCATTTGCAAGCTTCTGGCACCATTTTTGAGTGAATTGCCAAAAGTCAGATTTTTGCTGAAATTGTGACCCCGGGGCTTAGGGATTTTTTCAAAAAAGTCTTTTCCGCATGTTAAGTTTTGGAGGGCTGATTTCTTGTCCTGTGATAAAAAGACTTCTGTTTCCATTACCAAAGCTTTCAGGGGATCATTTGCAAGCTTCTGGCACCATTTTTGAGTGAATTGCCAAAAGTCAGATTTTTGCTGAAATTGTGACCCCGGGGCTTAGGGATTTTTTCAAAAAAGTCTTTTCCGCAGGTTAAGTTTTTGAGGGCCTATTTCTTGTCCTGTGATAAAAAAGACTTCTGTTTCCATCGCCAAAGCTTTCTCGGGAGCATTAGCAAGCTTCTGGCACCATTTTTGAGTGAATTGCCAAAAGTCAGATTTTTGCTGAAATTGTGACCCCGGGGCTTAGTGATTTTTTCAAAAAAGTCTTTTCCGCAGGTTAAGTTTTCGAGGGCTGATTTCTTGTCCTGTGATAAAAAAGACTTCTGTTTCCATCGCCAAAGCTTTCAGGGGATCATTTGCAAGCTTCTGGCACCATTTTTGAGTGAATTGCCAAAAGTCAGATTTTTGCTGAAATTGTGACCCCGGGGCTTAGGGATTTTTTCAAAAAAGTCTTTTCCGCCGGTTAAGTTTTCGAGGGCTGATTTCTTGTCCTGTGATAAAAAAGACTTCTGTTTCCATCGCCAAAGCTTTCAGGGGACCATTTGCAAGCTTCTGGCACCATTTTTGAGTGAATTGCCAAAAGTCAGATTTTTGCTGAAATTGTGACCCCGGGGCTTAGGGATTTTTTCAAAAAAGTCTTTTCCGCATGTTAAGTTTTGGAGGGCTGATTTCTTGTCCTGTGATAAAAAGACTTCTGTTTCCATCGCCAAAGCTTTCTCGGGAGCATTAGCAAGCTTCTGGCACCATTTTTGAGTGAATTGCCAAAAGTCAGATTTTTGCTGAAATTGTGACCCCGGGGCTTAGGGATTTTTTTCAAAAAAGTCTTTTCCGCAGGTTAAGTTTTTGAGGGCCTATTTCTTGTCCTGTGATAAAAAAGACTTCTGTTTCCATCGCCAAAGCTTTCAGGGGATCATTTGCAAGCTTCTGGCACCATTTTTGAGTGAATTGCCAAAAGTCAGATTTTTGCTGAAATTGTGACCCCGGGGCTTAGGGATTTTTTCAAAAAAGTCTTTTCCGCCGGTTAAGTTTTCGAGGGCTGATTTCTTGTCCTGTGATAAAAAAGACTTCTGTTTCCATCGCCAAAGCTTTCAGGGGACCATTTGCAAGCTTCTGGCACCATTTTTGAGTGAATTGCCAAAAGTCAGATTTTTGCTGAAATTGTGACCCCGGGGCTTAGGGATTTTTTCAAAAAAGTCTTTTCCGCATGTTAAGTTTTGGAGGGCTGATTTCTTGTCCTGTGATAAAAAGACTTCTGTTTCCATCGCCAAAGCTTTCTCGGGAGCATTAGCAAGCTTCTGGCACCATTTTTGAGTGAATTGCCAAAAGTCAGATTTTTGCTGAAATTGTGACCCCGGGGCTTAGGGATTTTTTTCAAAAAAGTCTTTTCCGCAGGTTAAGTTTTTGAGGGCCTATTTCTTGTCCTGTGATAAAAAAGACTTCTGTTTCCATCGCGAAAGCTTTCAGGGGATCATTTGCAAGCTTCTGGCACCATTTTTGAGTGAATGGCCAAAAGTCAGATTTTTGCTGAAATTGTGACCCCGGGGCTTAGGGATTTTTTCAAAAAAGTCTTTTCCACCGGTTAAGTTTTCGAGGGCTGATTTCTTGTCCTGTGATAAAAAAGACTTCTGTTTCCATCGCCAAAGCTTTCAGGGGATCATTTGCAAGCTTCTGGCACCATTTTTGAGTGAATTGCCAAAAGTCAGATTTTTGCTGAAATTGTGACCCCGGGGCTTAGGGATTTTTTCAAAAAAGTCTTTTCCACCGGTTAAGTTTTCGAGGGCTGATTTCTTGTCCTGTGATAAAAAAGACTTCTGTTTCCATCGCCAAAGCTTTCAGGGGACCATTTGCAAGCTTCTGGCACCATTTTTGAGTGAATTGCCAAAAGTCAGATTTTTGCTGAAATTGTGACCCCGGGGCTTAGGGATTTTTTCAAAAAAGTCTTTTCCGCATGTTAAGTTTTGGAGGGCTGATTTATTGTCCTGTGATAAAAAGACTTCTGTTTCCATCGCCAAAGCTTTCTCGGGAGCATTAGCAAGCTTCTGGCACCATTTTTGAGTGAATTGCCAAAAGTCAGATTTTTGCTGAAATTGTGACCCCGGGGCTTAGGGATTTTTTCAAAAAAGTCTTTTCCGCAGGTTAAGTTTTCGAGGGCTGATTTCTTGTCCTGTGATAAAAAAGACTTCTGTTTCCATCGCCAAAGCTTTCAGGGGATCATTTGCAAGCTTCTGGCACCATTTTTGAGTGAATTGCCAAAAGTCAGATTTTTGCTGAAATTGTGACCCCGGGGCTTAGGGATTTTTTCAAAAAAGTCTTTTCCGCAGGTTAAGTTTTCGAGGGCTGATTTCTTGTCCTGTGATAAAAAAGACTTCTGTTTCCATTACCAAAGCTTTCAGGGGATCATTTGCAAGCTTCTGGCACCATTTTTGAGTGAATTGCCAAAAGTCAGATTTTAGCTGAAATTGTGACCCCAGGGCTTAGGGATTTTTTCAAAAAAGTCTTTTCCGCAGGTTAAGTTTTCGAGGGCTGATTTCTTGTCCTGTGATAAAAAAGACTTCTGTTTCCATCGCCAAAGCTTTCAGGGGATCATTTGCAAGCTTCTGGCACCATTTTTGAGTGAATTGCCAAAAGTCAGATTTTTGCTGAAATTGTGACCCCGGGGCTTAGGGATTTTTTCAAAAAAGTCTTTTCCGCAGGTTAAGTTTTCGAGGGCTGATTTCTTGTCCTGTGATAAAAAAGACTTCTGTTTCCATCGCCAAAGCTTTCTCGGGAGCATTAGCAAGCTTCTGGCACCATTTTTGAGTGAATTGCCAAAAGTCAGATTTTTGCTGAAATTGTGACCCCGGGGCTTAGGGATTTTTTCAAAAAAGTCTTTTCCGCAGGTTAAGTTTTTGAGGGCCTATTTCTTGTCCTGTGATAAAAAAGACTTCTGTTTCCATCGCCAAAGCTTTCTCGGGAGCATTAGCAAGCTTCTGGCACCATTTTTGAGTGAATTGCCAAAAGTCAGATTTTTGCTGAAATTGTGACCCCGGGGCTTAGGGATTTTTTCAAAAAAGTCTTTTCCACCGGTTAAGTTTTCGAGGGCTGATTTCTTGTCCTGTGATAAAAAAGACTTCTGTTTCCATCGCCAAAGCTTTCAGGGGACCATTTGCAAGCTTCTGGCACCATTTTTGAGTGAATTGCCAAAAGTCAGATTTTTGCTGAAATTGTGACCCCGGGGCTTAGGGATTTTTTCAAAAAAGTCTTTTCCGCATGTTAAGTTTTCGAGGGCTGATTTCTTGTCCTGTGATAGAAAGACTTCTGTTTCCATCGCCAAAGCTTTCTCGGGAGCATTAGCAAGCTTCTGGCACCATTTTTGAGTGAATTGCCAAAAGTCAGATTTTTGCTGAAATTGTGACCCCGGGGCTTAGGGATTTTTTTCAAAAAAGTCTTTTCCGCAGGTTAAGTTTTCGAGGGCTGATTTCTTGTCCTGTGATAAAAAAGACTTCTGTTTCCATCGCCAAAGCTTTCTCGGGAGCATTAGCAAGCTTCTGGCACCATTTTTGAGTGAATTGCCAAAAGTCAGATTTTTGCTGAAATTGTGACCCCGGGGCTTAGGGATTTTTTCAAAAAAGTCTTTTCCGCCGGTTAAGTTTTCGAGGGCTGATTTCTTGTCCTGTGATAAAAAAGACTTCTGTTTCCATCGCCAAAGCTTTCAGGGGACCATTTGCAAGCTTCTGGCACCATTTTTGAGTGAATTGCCAAAAGTCAGATTTTTGCTGAAATTGTGACCCCGGGGCTTAGGGATTTTTTCAAAAAAGTCTTTTCCGCATGTTAAGTTTTGGAGGGCTGATTTCTTGTCCTGTGATAAAAAGACTTCTGTTTCCATCGCCAAAGCTTTCTCGGGAGCATTAGCAAGCTTCTGGCACCATTTTTGAGTGAATTGCCAAAAGTCAGATTTTTGCTGAAATTGTGACCCCGGGGCTTAGGGATTTTTTTCAAAAAAGTCTTTTCCGCAGGTTAAGTTTTTGAGGGCCTATTTCTTGTCCTGTGATAAAAAAGACTTCTGTTTCCATCGCGAAAGCTTTCAGGGGATCATTTGCAAGCTTCTGGCACCATTTTTGAGTGAATGGCCAAAAGTCAGATTTTTGCTGAAATTGTGACCCCGGGGCTTAGGGATTTTTTCAAAAAAGTCTTTTCCACCGGTTAAGTTTTCGAGGGCTGATTTCTTGTCCTGTGATAAAAAAGACTTCTGTTTCCATCGCCAAAGCTTTCAGGGGATCATTTGCAAGCTTCTGGCACCATTTTTGAGTGAATTGCCAAAAGTCAGATTTTTGCTGAAATTGTGACCCCGGGGCTTAGGGATTTTTTCAAAAAAGTCTTTTCCGCATGTTAAGTTTTGGAGGGCTGATTTATTGTCCTGTGATAAAAAGACTTCTGTTTCCATCGCCAAAGCTTTCTCGGGAGCATTAGCAAGCTTCTGGCACCATTTTTGAGTGAATTGCCAAAAGTCAGATTTTTGCTGAAATTGTGACCCCGGGGCTTAGGGATTTTTTCAAAAAAGTCTTTTCCGCAGGTTAAGTTTTCGAGGGCTGATTTCTTGTCCTGTGATAAAAAAGACTTCTGTTTCCATCGCCAAAGCTTTCAGGGGATCATTTGCAAGCTTCTGGCACCATTTTTGAGTGAATTGCCAAAAGTCAGATTTTTGCTGAAATTGTGACCCCGGGGCTTAGGGATTTTTTCAAAAAAGTCTTTTCCGCAGGTTAAGTTTTCGAGGGCTGATTTCTTGTCCTGTGATAAAAAAGACTTCTGTTTCCATTACCAAAGCTTTCAGGGGATCATTTGCAAGCTTCTGGCACCATTTTTGAGTGAATTGCCAAAAGTCAGATTTTAGCTGAAATTGTGACCCCAGGGCTTAGGGATTTTTTCAAAAAAGTCTTTTCCGCAGGTTAAGTTTTCGAGGGCTGATTTCTTGTCCTGTGATAAAAAAGACTTCTGTTTCCATCGCCAAAGCTTTCAGGGGATCATTTGCAAGCTTCTGGCACCATTTTTGAGTGAATTGCCAAAAGTCAGATTTTTGCTGAAATTGTGACCCCGGGGCTTAGGGATTTTTTCAAAAAAGTCTTTTCCGCAGGTTAAGTTTTCGAGGGCTGATTTCTTGTCCTGTGATAAAAAAGACTTCTGTTTCCATCGCCAAAGCTTTCTCGGGAGCATTAGCAAGCTTCTGGCACCATTTTTGAGTGAATTGCCAAAAGTCAGATTTTTGCTGAAATTGTGACCCCGGGGCTTAGGGATTTTTTCAAAAAAGTCTTTTCCGCAGGTTAAGTTTTTGAGGGCCTATTTCTTGTCCTGTGATAAAAAAGACTTCTGTTTCCATCGCCAAAGCTTTCTCGGGAGCATTAGCAAGCTTCTGGCACCATTTTTGAGTGAATTGCCAAAAGTCAGATTTTTGCTGAAATTGTGACCCCGGGGCTTAGGGATTTTTTCAAAAAAGTCTTTTCCGCAGGTTAAGTTTTCGAGGGCTGATTTCTTGTCCTGTGATAGAAAGACTTCTGTTTCCATCGCCAAAGCTTTCTCGGGAGCATTAGCAAGCTTCTGGCACCATTTTTGAGTGAATTGCCAAAAGTCAGATTTTTGCTGAAATTGTGACCCCGGGGCTTAGGGATTTTTTTCAAAAAAGTCTTTTCCGCAGGTTAAGTTTTCGAGGGCTGATTTCTTGTCCTGTGATAAAAAAGACTTCTGTTTCCATCGCCAAAGCTTTCTCGGGAGCATTAGCAAGCTTCTGGCACCATTTTTGAGTGAATTGCCAAAAGTCAGATTTTTGCTGAAATTGTGACCCCGGGGCTTAGGGATTTTTTCAAAAAAGTCTTTTCCGCCAGTTAAGTTTTCGAGGGCTGATTTCTTGTCCTGTGATAAAAAAGACTTCTGTTTCCATCGCCAAAGCTTTCAGGGGATCATTTGCAAGCTTCTGGCACCATTTTTGAGTGAATTGCCAAAAGTCAGATTTTTGCTGAAATTGTGACCCCGGGGCTTAGGGATTTTTTCAAAAAAGTCTTTTCCACCGGTTAAGTTTTCGAGGGCTGATTTCTTGTCCTGTGATAAAAAAGACTTCTGTTTCCATCGCCAAAGCTTTCAGGGGATCATTTGCAAGCTTCTGGCACCATTTTTGAGTGAATTGCCAAAAGTCAGATTTTTGCTGAAATTGTGACCCCGGGGCTTAGGGATTTTTTCAAAAAAGTCTTTTCCGCAGGTTAAGTTTTCGAGGGCTGATTTCTTGTCCTGTGATAAAAAAGACTTCTGTTTCCATCGCCAAAGCTTTCAGGGGATCATTTGCAAGCTTCTGGCACCATTTTTGAGTGAATTGCCAAAAGTCAGATTTTTGCTGAAATTGTGACCCCGGGGCTTAGGGATTTTTTCAAAAAAGTCTTTTCCGCAGGTTAAGTTTTCGAGGGCTGATTTCTTGTCCTGTGATAAAAAAGACTTCTGTTTCCATCGCCAAAGCTTTCAGGGGATCATTTGCAAGCTTCTGGCACCATTTTTGAGTGAATTGCCAAAAGTCAGATTTTAGCTGAAATTGTGACCCCGGGGCTTAGGGATTTTTTCAAAAAAGTCTTTTCCGCAGGTTAAGTTTTCGAGGGCTGATTTCTTGTCCTGTGATAAAAAAGACTTCTGTTTCCATCGCCAAAGCTTTCAGGGGACCATTTGCAAGCTTCTGGCACCATTTTTGAGTGAATTGCCAAAAGTCAGATTTTTGCTGAAATTGTGACCCCGGGGCTTAGGGATTTTTTCAAAAAAGTCTTTTCCGCATGTTAAGTTTTCGAGGGCTGATTTCTTGTCCTGTGATAGAAAGACTTCTGTTTCCATCGCCAAAGCTTTCAGGGGACCATTTGCAAGCTTCTGGCACCATTTTTGAGTGAATTGCCAAAAGTCAGATTTTTGCTGAAATTGTGACCCCGGGGCTTAGGGATTTTTTTCAAAAAAGTCTTTTCCGCAGGTTAAGTTTTCGAGGGCTGATTTCTTGTCCTGTGATAAAAAAGACTTCTGTTTCCATCGCCAAAGCTTTCTCGGGAGCATTAGCAAGCTTCTGGCACCATTTTTGAGTGAATTGCCAAAAGTCAGATTTTTGCTGAAATTGTGACCCCGGGGCTTAGGGATTTTTTCAAAAAAGTCTTTTCCGCCGGTTAAGTTTTCGAGGGCTGATTTCTTGTCCTGTGATAAAAAAGACTTCTGTTTCCATCGCCAAAGCTTTCAGGGGATCATTTGCAAGCTTCTGGCACCATTTTTGAGTGAATTGCCAAAAGTCAGATTTTTGCTGAAATTGTGACCCCGGGGCTTAGGGATTTTTTCAAAAAAGTCTTTTCCGCAGGTTAAGTTTTCGAGGGCTGATTTCTTGTCCTGTGATAAAAAAGACTTCTGTTTCCATCGCCAAAGCTTTCAGGGGATCATTTGCAAGCTTCTGGCACCATTTTTGAGTGAATTGCCAAAAGTCAGATTTTTGCTGAAATTGTGACCCCGGGGCTTAGGGATTTTTTCAAAAAAGTCTTTTCCGCCGGTTAAGTTTTCGAGGGCTGATTTCTTGTCCTGTGATAAAAAAGACTTCTGTTTCCATCGCCAAAGCTTTCAGGGGATCATTTGCAAGCTTCTGGCACCATTTTTGAGTGAATTGCCAAAAGTCAGATTTTAGCTGAAATTGTGACCCCGGGGCTTAGGGATTTTTTCAAAAAAGTCTTTTCCGCAGGTTAAGTTTTCGAGGGCTGATTTCTTGTCCTGTGATAAAAAAGACTTCTGTTTCCATCGCCAAAGCTTTCTCGGGAGCATTAGCAAGCTTCTGGCACCATTTTTGAGTGAATTGCCAAAAGTCAGATTTTTGCTGAAATTGTGACCCCGGGGCTTAGGGATTTTTTCAAAAAAGTCTTTTCCGCATGTTAAGTTTTCGAGGGCTGATTTCTTGTCCTGTGATAAAAAGACTTCTGTTTCCATCGCCAAAGCTTTCAGGGGATCATTTGCAAGCTTCTGGCACCATTTTTGAGTGAATTGCCAAAAGTCAGATTTTTGCTGAAATTGTGACCCCGGGGCTTAGGGATTTTTTCAAAAAAGTCTTTTCCGCCGGTTAAGTTTTCGAGCGCTGATTTCTTGTCCTGTGATAAAAAAGACTTCTGTTTCCATCGCCAAAGCTTTCAGGGGATCATTTGCAAGCTTCTGGCACCATTTTTGAGTGAATTGCCAAAAGTCAGATTTTTGCTGAAATTGTGACCCCGGGGCTTAGGGATTTTTTCAAAAAAGTCTTTTCCACCGGTTAAGTTTTCGAGGGCTGATTTCTTGTCCTGTGATAGAAAGACTTCTGTTTCCATCGCCAAAGCTTTCTCGGGATCATTTGCAAGCTTCTGGCACCATTTTTGAGTGAATTGCCAAAAGTCAGATTTTTGCTGAAATTGTCACCCTGGGGCTTAGGGATTTTTTCAAAAAAGTCTTTTCCGCAGGTTAAGTTTTCGAGGGCTGATTTCTTGTCCTGTGATAAAAAAGACTTCTGTTTCCATCGCCAAAGCTTTCAGGGGACCATTTGCAAGCTTCTGGCACCATTTTTGAGTGAATTGCCAAAAGTCAGATTTTTGCTGAAATTGTGACCCCGGGGCTTAGGGATTTTTTCAAAAAAGTCTTTTCCGCATGTTAAGTTTTCGAGGGCTGATTTCTTGTCCTGTGATAGAAAGACTTCTGTTTCCATCGCCAAAGCTTTCAGGGGACCATTTGCAAGCTTCTGGCACCATTTTTGAGTGAATTGCCAAAAGTCAGATTTTTGCTGAAATTGTGACCCCGGGGCTTAGGGATTTTTTTCAAAAAAGTCTTTTCCGCAGGTTAAGTTTTCGAGGGCTGATTTCTTGTCCTGTGATAAAAAAGACTTCTGTTTCCATCGCCAAAGCTTTCTCGGGAGCATTAGCAAGCTTCTGGCACCATTTTTGAGTGAATTGCCAAAAGTCAGATTTTTGCTGAAATTGTGACCCCGGGGCTTAGGGATTTTTTCAAAAAAGTCTTTTCCGCCGGTTAAGTTTTCGAGGGCTGATTTCTTGTCCTGTGATAAAAAAGACTTCTGTTTCCATCGCCAAAGCTTTCAGGGGATCATTTGCAAGCTTCTGGCACCATTTTTGAGTGAATTGCCAAAAGTCAGATTTTTGCTGAAATTGTGACCCCGGGGCTTAGGGATTTTTTCAAAAAAGTCTTTTCCGCAGGTTAAGTTTTCGAGGGCTGATTTCTTGTCCTGTGATAAAAAAGACTTCTGTTTCCATCGCCAAAGCTTTCAGGGGATCATTTGCAAGCTTCTGGCACCATTTTTGAGTGAATTGCCAAAAGTCAGATTTTTGCTGAAATTGTGACCCCGGGGCTTAGGGATTTTTTCAAAAAAGTCTTTTCCGCCGGTTAAGTTTTCGAGGGCTGATTTCTTGTCCTGTGATAAAAAAGACTTCTGTTTCCATCGCCAAAGCTTTCAGGGGATCATTTGCAAGCTTCTGGCACCATTTTTGAGTGAATTGCCAAAAGTCAGATTTTAGCTGAAATTGTGACCCCGGGGCTTAGGGATTTTTTCAAAAAAGTCTTTTCCGCAGGTTAAGTTTTCGAGGGCTGATTTCTTGTCCTGTGATAAAAAAGACTTCTGTTTCCATCGCCAAAGCTTTCTCGGGAGCATTAGCAAGCTTCTGGCACCATTTTTGAGTGAATTGCCAAAAGTCAGATTTTTGCTGAAATTGTGACCCCGGGGCTTAGGGATTTTTTCAAAAAAGTCTTTTCCGCATGTTAAGTTTTCGAGGGCTGATTTCTTGTCCTGTGATAAAAAGACTTCTGTTTCCATCGCCAAAGCTTTCAGGGGATCATTTGCAAGCTTCTGGCACCATTTTTGAGTGAATTGCCAAAAGTCAGATTTTTGCTGAAATTGTGACCCCGGGGCTTAGGGATTTTTTCAAAAAAGTCTTTTCCGCCGGTTAAGTTTTCGAGCGCTGATTTCTTGTCCTGTGATAAAAAAGACTTCTGTTTCCATCGCCAAAGCTTTCAGGGGATCATTTGCAAGCTTCTGGCACCATTTTTGAGTGAATTGCCAAAAGTCAGATTTTTGCTGAAATTGTGACCCCGGGGCTTAGGGATTTTTTCAAAAAAGTCTTTTCCACCGGTTAAGTTTTCGAGGGCTGATTTCTTGTCCTGTGATAAAAAAGACTTCTGTTTCCATCGCCAAAGCTTTCAGGGGATCATTTGCAAGCTTCTGGCACCATTTTTGAGTGAATTGCCAAAAGTCAGATTTTTGCTGAAATTGTGACCCCGGGGCTTAGGGATTTTTTCAAAAAAGTCTTTTCCGCAGGTTAAGTTTTCGAGGGCTGATTTCTTGTCCTGTGATAAAAAAGACTTCTGTTTCCATCGCCAAAGCTTTCTGGGGAGCATTAGCAAGCTTCTGGCACCATTTTTGAGTGAATTGCCAAAAGTCAGATTTTTGCTGAAATTGTGACCCCGGGGCTTAGGGATTGTTTCAAAAAAGTCTTTTCCGCCGGTTAAGTTTTTGAGGGCTGATTTCTTGTCCTGTGATAAAAAAGACTTCTGTTTCCATCGCCAAAGCTTTCTCGGGAGCATTAGCAAGCTTCTGGCACCATTTTTGAGTGAATTGCCAAAAGTCAGATTTTTGCTGAAATTGTGACCCTGGGGCTTAGGGATTTTTTCAAAAAAGGCTTTTCCGCAGGTTAAGTTTTCGAGGGCTGATTTCTTGTCCTGTGATAAAAAAGACTTCTGTTTCCATCGCCAAAGCTTTCTCGGGAGCATTAGCCAGCTTCTGGCACCATTTTTGAGTGAATTGCCAAAAGTCAGATTTTTGCTGAAATTGTGACCCCGGGGCTTAGGGATTTTTTCAAAAAAGTCTTTTCCGCAGGTTAAGTTTTCGAGGGCTGATTTCTTGTCCTGTGATAAAAAAGACTTCTGTTTCCATCGCCAAAGCTTTCTGGGGAGCATTAGCAAGCTTCTGGCACCATTTTTGAGTGAATTGCCAAAAGTCAGATTTTTGCTGAAATTGTGACCCCGGGGCTTAGGGATTGTTTCAAAAAAGTCTTTTCCGCCGGTTAAGTTTTTGAGGGCTGATTTCTTGTCCTGTGATAAAAAAGACTTCTGTTTCCATCGCCAAAGCTTTCTCGGGAGCATTAGCAAGCTTCTGGCACCATTTTTGAGTGAATTGCCAAAAGTCAGATTTTTGCTGAAATTGTGACCCTGGGGCTTAGGGATTTTTTCAAAAAAGGCTTTTCCGCAGGTTAAGTTTTCGAGGGCTGATTTCTTGTCCTGTGATAAAAAAGACTTCTGTTTCCATCGCCAAAGCTTTCTCGGGAGCATTAGCCAGCTTCTGGCACCATTTTTGAGTGAATTGCCAAAAGTCAGATTTTTGCTGAAATTGTGACCCCGGGGCTTAGGGATTTTTTCAAAAAAGTCTTTTCCACCGGTTAAGTTTTCGAGGGCTGATTTCTTGTCCTGTGATAAAAAAGACTTCTGTTTCCATCGCCAAAGCTTTCAGGGGATCATTTGCAAGCTTCTGGCACCATTTTTGAGTGAATTGCCAAAAGTCAGATTTTTGCTGAAATTGTGACCCCGGGGCTTAGGGATTTTTTCAAAAAAGTCTTTTCCGCCGGTTAAGTTTTTGAGGGCTGATTTCTTGTCCTGTGATAAAAAAGACTTCTGTTTCCATCGCCAAAGCTTTCTCGGGAGCATTAGCAAGCTTCTGGCACCATTTTTGAGTGAATTGCCAAAAGTCAGATTTTTGCTGAAATTGTGACCCCGGGGCTTAGGGATTTTTTCAAAAAAGTCTTTTCCACCGGTTAAGTTTTCGAGGGCTGATTTCTTGTCCTGTGATAAAAAAGACTTCTGTTTCCATCGCCAAAGCTTTCAGGGGATCATTTGCAAGCTTCTGGCACCATTTTTGAGTGAATTGCCAAAAGTCAGATTTTTGCTGAAATTGTGACCCCGGGGCTTAGGGATTTTTTCAAAAAAGTCTTTTCCGCAGGTTAAGTTTTCGAGGGCTGATTTCTTGTCCTGTGATAAAAAAGACTTCTGTTTCCATCGCCAAAGCTTTCTGGGGAGCATTAGCAAGCTTCTGGCACCATTTTTGAGTGAATTGCCAAAAGTCAGATTTTTGCTGAAATTGTGACCCCGGGGCTTAGGGATTGTTTCAAAAAAGTCTTTTCCGCCGGTTAAGTTTTTGAGGGCTGATTTCTTGTCCTCTGATAAAAAAGACTTCTGTTTCCATCGCCAAAGCTTTCTCGGGAGCATTAGCAAGCTTCTGGCACCATTTTTGAGTGAATTGCCAAAAGTCAGATTTTTGCTGAAATTGTGACCCTGGGGCTTAGGGATTTTTTCAAAAAAGGCTTTTCCGCAGGTTAAGTTTTCGAGGGCTGATTTCTTGTCCTGTGATAAAAAAGACTTCTGTTTCCATCGCCAAAGCTTTCTCGGGAGCATTAGCCAGCTTCTGGCACCATTTTTGAGTGAATTGCCAAAAGTCAGATTTTTGCTGAAATTGTGACCCCGGGGCTTAGGGATTTTTTCAAAAAAGTCTTTTCCGCAGGTTAAGTTTTCGAGGGCTGATTTCTTGTCCTGTGATAAAAAAGACTTCTGTTTCCATCGCCAAAGCTTTCTGGGGAGCATTAGCAAGCTTCTGGCACCATTTTTGAGTGAATTGCCAAAAGTCAGATTTTTGCTGAAATTGTGACCCCGGGGCTTAGGGATTGTTTCAAAAAAGTCTTTTCCGCCGGTTAAGTTTTTGAGGGCTGATTTCTTGTCCTGTGATAAAAAAGACTTCTGTTTCCATCGCCAAAGCTTTCTCGGGAGCATTAGCAAGCTTCTGGCACCATTTTTGAGTGAATTGCCAAAAGTCAGATTTTTGCTGAAATTGTGACCCTGGGGCTTAGGGATTTTTTCAAAAAAGGCTTTTCCGCAGGTTAAGTTTTCGAGGGCTGATTTCTTGTCCTGTGATAAAAAAGACTTCTGTTTCCATCGCCAAAGCTTTCTCGGGAGCATTAGCCAGCTTCTGGCACCATTTTTGAGTGAATTGCCAAAAGTCAGATTTTTGCTGAAATTGTGACCCCGGGGCTTAGGGATTTTTTCAAAAAAGTCTTTTCCACCGGTTAAGTTTTCGAGGGCTGATTTCTTGTCCTGTGATAAAAAAGACTTCTGTTTCCATCGCCAAAGCTTTCAGGGGATCATTTGCAAGCTTCTGGCACCATTTTTGAGTGAATTGCCAAAAGTCAGATTTTTGCTGAAATTGTGACCCCGGGGCTTAGGGATTTTTTCAAAAAAGTCTTTTCCGCAGGTTAAGTTTTCGAGGGCTGATTTCTTGTCCTCTGATAAAAAAGACTTCTGTTTCCATCGCCAAAGCTTTCAGGGGATCATTTGCAAGCTTCTGGCACCATTTTTGAGTGAATTGCCAAAAGTCAGATTTTTGCTGAAATTGTGACCCCGGGGCTTAGGGATTTTTTCAAAAAAGTCTTTTCCGCCGGTTAAGTTTTCGAGGGCTGATTTCTTGTCCTGTGATAAAAAAGACTTCTGTTTCCATCGCCAAAGCTTTCAGGGGATCATTTGCAAGCTTCTGGCACCATTTTTGAGTGAATTGCCAAAAGTCAGATTTTAGCTGAAATTGTGACCCCGGGGCTTAGGGATTTTTTCAAAAAAGTCTTTTCCGCAGGTTAAGTTTTCGAGGGCTGATTTCTTGTCCTGTGATAAAAAAGACTTCTGTTTCCATCGCCAAAGCTTTCAGGGGATCATTTGCAAGCTTCTGGCACCATTTTTGAGTGAATTGCCAAAAGTCAGATTTTTGCTGAAATTGTGACCCCGGGGCTTAGGGATTTTTTCAAAAAAGTCTTTACCGCAGGTTAAGTTTTCGAGGGCTGATTTCTTGTCCTCTGATAAAAAAGACTTCTGTTTCCATCGCCAAAGCTTTCAGGGGATCATTTGCAAGCTTCTGGCACCATTTTTGAGTGAATTGCCAAAAGTCAGATTTTTGCTGAAATGGTGACCCCGGGGCTTAGGGATTTTTTCAAAAAAGTCTTTTCCGCCGGTTAAGTTTTCGAGGGCTGATTTCTTGTCCTGTGATAAAAAAGACTTCTGTTTCCATCGCCAAAGCTTTCAGGGGATCATTTGCAAGCTTCTGGCACCATTTTTGAGTGAATTGCCAAAAGTCAGATTTTAGCTGAAATTGTGACCCCGGGGCTTAGGGATTTTTTCAAAAAAGTCTTTTCCGCAGGTTAAGTTTTCGAGGGCTGATTTCTTGTCCTGTGATAAAAAAGACTTCTGTTTCCATCGCCAAAGCTTTCAGGGGACCATTTGCAAGCTTCTGGCACCATTTTTGAGTGAATTGCCAAAAGTCAGATTTTTGCTGAAATTGTGACCCCGGGGCTTAGGGATTTTTTCAAAAAAGTCTTTTCCGCATGTTAAGTTTTCGAGGGCTGATTTCTTGTCCTGTGATAAAAAGACTTCTGTTTCCATCGCCAAAGCTTTCAGGGGATCATTTGCAAGCTTCTGGCACCATTTTTGAGTGAATTGCCAAAAGTCAGATTTTTGCTGAAATTGTGACCCCGGGGCTTAGGGATTTTTTCAAAAAAGTCTTTTCCGCATGTTAAGTTTTCGAGGGCTGATTTCTTGTCCTGTGATAGAAAGACTTCTGTTTCCATCGCCAAAGCTTTCAGGGGATCATTTGCAAGCTTCTGGCACCATTTTTGAGTGAATTGCCAAAAGTCAGATTTTTGCTGAAATTGTGACCCCGGGGCTTAGGGATTTTTTCAAAAAAGTCTTTTCCGCAGGTTAAGTTTTCGAGGGCTGATTTCTTGTCCTGTGATAAAAAAGACTTCTGTTTCCATCGCCAAAGCTTTCTCGGGAGCATTAGCAAGCTTCTGGCACCATTTTTGAGTGAATTGCCAAAAGTCAGATTTTTGCTGAAATTGTGACCCCGGGGCTTAGGGATTTTTTCAAAAAAGTCTTTTCCGCCGGTTAAGTTTTCGAGGGCTGATTTCTTGTCCTGTGATAAAAAAGACTTCTGTTTCCATCGCCAAAGCTTTCTCGGGAGCATTAGCAAGCTTCTGGCACCATTTTTGAGTGAATTGCCAAAAGTCAGATTTTTGCTGAAATTGTGACCCCGGGGCTTAGGGATTTTTTCAAAAAAGTCTTTTCCGCAGGTTAAGTTTTCGAGGGCTGATTTCTTGTCCTGTGATAAAAAAGACTTCTGTTTCCATCGCCAAAGCTTTCTCGGGAGCATTAGCAAGCTTCTGGCACCATTTTTGAGTGAATTGCCAAAAGTCAGATTTTTGCTGAAATGGTGACCCCGGGGCTTAGGGATTTTTTCAAAAAAGTCTTTTCCGCCGGTTAAGTTTTCGAGGGCTGATTTCTTGTCCTGTGATAAAAAAGACTTCTGTTTCCATCGCCAAAGCTTTCTCGGGAGCATTAGCAAGCTTCTGGCACCATTTTTGAGTGAATTGCCAAAAGTCAGATTTTTGCTGAAATTGTGACCCCGGGGCTTAGGGATTTTTTCAAAAAAGTCCTTTCCGCAGGTTAAGTTTTTGAGGGCCTATTTCTTGTCCTGTGATAAAAAAGACTTCTGTTTCCATCGCCAAAGCTTTCTCGGGAGCATTAGCAAGCTTCTGGCACCATTTTTGAGTGAATTGCCAAAAGTCAGATTTTTGCTGAAATTGTGACCCCGGGGCTTAGGGATTTTTTCAAAAAAGTCTTTTCCACCGGTTAAGTTTTCGAGGGCTGATTTCTTGTCCTGTGATAAAAAAGACTTCTGTTTCCATCGCCAAAGCTTTCAGGGGACCATTTGCAAGCTTCTGGCACCATTTTTGAGTGAATTGCCAAAAGTCAGATTTTTGCTGAAATTGTGACCCCGGGGCTTAGGGATTTTTTCAAAAAAGTCTTTTCCGCATGTTAAGTTTTCGAGGGCTGATTTCTTGTCCTGTGATAGAAAGACTTCTGTTTCCATCGCCAAAGCTTTCAGGGGATCATTTGCAAGCTTCTGGCACCATTTTTGAGTGAATTGCCAAAAGTCAGATTTTTGCTGAAATTGTGACCCCGGGGCTTAGGGATTTTTTCAAAAAAGTCTTTTCCGCAGGTTAAGTTTTCGAGGGCTGATTTCTTGTCCTGTGATAAAAAAGACTTCTGTTTCCATCGCCAAAGCTTTCTCGGGAGCATTAGCAAGCTTCTGGCACCATTTTTGAGTGAATTGCCAAAAGTCAGATTTTTGCTGAAATTGTGACCCCGGGGCTTAGGGATTTTTTCAAAAAAGTCTTTTCCACCGGTTAAGTTTTCGAGGGCTGATTTCTTGTCCTGTGATAAAAAAGACTTCTGTTTCCATCGCCAAAGCTTTCAGGGGACCATTTGCAAGCTTCTGGCACCATTTTTGAGTGAATTGCCAAAAGTCAGATTTTTGCTGAAATTGTGAGCCCGGGGCTTAGGGATTTTTTCAAAAAAGTCTTTTCCGCATGTTAAGTTTTCGAGGGCTGGTTTCTTGTCCTGTGATAGAAAGACTTCTGTTTCCATCGCCAAAGCTTTCTCGGGAGCATTAGCAAGCTTCTGGCACCATTTTTGAGTGAATTGCCAAAAGTCAGATTTTTGCTGAAATTGTGACCCCGGGGCTTAGGGATTTTTTCAAAAAAGTCTTTTCCGCATGTTAAGTTTTCGAGGGCTGATTTCTTGTCCTGTGATAGAAAGACTTCTGTTTCCATCGCCAAAGCTTTCAGGGGATCATTTGCAAGCTTCTGGCACCATTTTTGAGTGAATTGCCAAAAGTCAGATTTTTGCTGAAATTGTGACCCCGGGGCTTAGGGATTTTTTCAAAAAAGTCTTTTCCGCAGGTTAAGTTTTCGAGGGCTGATTTCTTGTCCTGTGATAAAAAAGACTTCTGTTTCCATCGCCAAAGCTTTCTCGGGAGCATTAGCAAGCTTCTGGCACCATTTTTGAGTGAATTGCCAAAAGTCAGATTTTTGCTGAAATTGTGACCCCGGGGCTTAGGGATTTTTTCAAAAAAGTCTTTTCCACCGGTTAAGTTTTCGAGGGCTGATTTCTTGTCCTGTGATAAAAAAGACTTCTGTTTCCATCGCCAAAGCTTTCAGGGGACCATTTGCAAGCTTCTGGCACCATTTTTGAGTGAATTGCCAAAAGTCAGATTTTTGCTGAAATTGTGAGCCCGGGGCTTAGGGATTTTTTCAAAAAAGTCTTTTCCGCATGTTAAGTTTTCGAGGGCTGGTTTCTTGTCCTGTGATAGAAAGACTTCTGTTTCCATCGCCAAAGCTTTCTCGGGAGCATTAGCAAGCTTCTGGCACCATTTTTGAGTGAATTGCCAAAAGTCAGATTTTTGCTGAAATTGTGACCCCGGGGCTTAGGGATTTTTTCAAAAAAGTCTTTTCCGCAGGTTAAGTTTTCGAGGGCTGATTTCTTGTCCTGTGATAAAAAAGACTTCTGTTTCCATCGCCAAAGCTTTCTCGGGAGCATTAGCAAGCTTCTGGCACCATTTTTGAGTGAATTGCCAAAAGTCAGATTTTTGCTGAAATTGTGACCCCGGGGCTTAGGGATTTTTTTTCAAAAAACTCTTTTCCGCCGGTTAAGTTTTCGAGGGCTGATTTCTTGTCCTGTGATAAAAAAGACTTCTGTTTCCATCGCCAAAGCTTTCAGGGGATCATTTGCAAGCTTCTGGCACCATTTTTGAGTGAATTGCCAAAAGTCAGATTTTTGCTGAAATTGTGACCCCGGGGCTTAGGGATTTTTTCAAAAAAGTCTTTTCCGCAGGTTAAGTTTTCGAGGGCTGATTTCTTGTCCTGTGATAAAAAAGACTTCTGTTTCCATCGCCAAAGCTTTCTCGGGAGCATTAGCAAGCTTCTGGCACCATTTTTGAGTGAATTGCCAAAAGTCAGATTTTTGCTGAAATTGTGACCCCGGGGCTTAGGGATTTTTTCAAAAAAGTCTTTTCCGCCGGTTAAGTTTTCGAGGGCTGATTTCTTGTCCTGTGATAAAAAAGACTTCTGTTTCCATCGCCAAAGCTTTCAGGGGATCATTTGCAAGCTTCTGGCACCATTTTTGAGTGAATTGCCAAAAGTCAGATTTTAGCTGAAATTGTGACCCCGGGGCTTAGGGATTTTTTCAAAAAAGTCTTTTCCGCAGGTTAAGTTTTCGAGGGCTGATTTCTTGTCCTGTGATAAAAAAGACTTCTGTTTCCATCGCCAAAGCTTTCAGGGGACCATTTGCAAGCTTCTGGCACCATTTTTGAGTGAATTGCCAAAAGTCAGATTTTTGCTGAAATTGTGACCCCGGGGCTTAGGGATTTTTTCAAAAAAGTCTTTTCCGCATGTTAAGTTTTCGAGGGCTGATTTCTTGTCCTGTGATAAAAAGACTTCTGTTTCCATCGCCAAAGCTTTCAGGGGATCATTTGCAAGCTTCTGGCACCATTTTTGAGTGAATTGCCAAAAGTCAGATTTTTGCTGAAATTGTGACCCCGGGGCTTAGGGATTTTTTCAAAAAATTCTTTTCCGCATGTTAAGTTTTCGAGGGCTGATTTCTTGTCCTGTGATAGAAAGACTTCTGTTTCCATCGCCAAAGCTTTCTCGGGAGCATTAGCAAGCTTCTGGCACCATTTTTGAGTGAATTGCCAAAAGTCAGATTTTTGCTGAAATTGTGACCCCGGGGCTTAGGGATTTTTTCAAAAAAGTCTTTTCCGCAGGTTAAGTTTTCGAGGGCTGATTTCTTGTCCTGTGATAAAAAAGACTTCTGTTTCCATCGCCAAAGCTTTCTCGGGAGCATTAGCAAGCTTCTGGCACCATTTTTGAGTGAATTGCCAAAAGTCAGATTTTTGCTGAAATTGTGACCCCGGGGCTTAGGGATTTTTTCAAAAAAGTCTTTTCCCCCGGTTAAGTTTTCGAGGGCTGATTTCTTGTCCTGTGATAAAAAAGACTTCTGTTTCCATCGCCAAAGCTTTCAGGGGACCATTTGCAAGCTTCTGGCACCATTTTTGAGTGAATTGCCAAAAGTCAGATTTTTGCTGAAATTGTGACCCCGGGGCTTGGGGATTTTTTCAAAAAAGTCTTTTCTGCAGGTTAAGTTTTCGAGGGCTGATTTCTTGTCCTGTGATAAAAAAGACTTCTGTTTCCATCGCCAAAGCTTTCTCGGGAGCATTAGCAAGCTTCTGGCACCATTTTTGAGTGAATTGCCAAAAGTCAGATTTTTGCTGAAATTGTGACCCCGGGGCTTAGGGATTTTTTCAAAAAAGTCTTTTCCCCCGGTTAAGTTTTCGAGGGCTGATTTCTTGTCCTGTGATAAAAAAGACTTCTGTTTCCATCGCCAAAGCTTTCAGGGGACCATTTGCAAGCTTCTGGCACCATTTTTGAGTGAATTGCCAAAAGTCAGATTTTTGCTGAAATTGTGACCCCGGGGCTTAGGGATTTTTTCAAAAAAGTCTTTTCCGCAGGTTAAGTTTTCGAGGGCTGATTTCTTGTCCTGTGATAAAAAAGACTTCTGTTTCCATCGCCAAAGCTTTCTCGGGAGCATTAGCAAGCTTCTGGCACCATTTTTGAGTGAATTGCCAAAAGTCAGATTTTTGCTGAAATTGTGACCCCGGGGCTTAGGGATTTTTTCAAAAAAGTCTTTTCCCCCGGTTAAGTTTTCGAGGGCTGATTTCTTGTCCTGTGATAAAAAAGACTTCTGTTTCCATCGCCAAAGCTTTCAGGGGACCATTTGCAAGCTTCTGGCACCATTTTTGAGTGAATTGCCAAAAGTCAGATTTTTGCTGAAATTGTGACCCCGGGGCTTAGGGATTTTTTCAAAAAAGTCTTTTCCGCAGGTTAAGTTTTCGAGGGCTGATTTCTTGTCCTGTGATAGAAAGACTTCTGTTTCCATCGCCAAAGCTTTCAGGGGACCATTTGCAAGCTTCTGGCACCATTTTTGAGTGAATTGCCAAAAGTCAGATTTTTGCTGAAATTGTGACCCCGGGGCTTAGGGATTTTTTCAAAAAAGTCTTTTCCGCAGGTTAAGTTTTCGAGGGCTGATTTCTTGTCCTGTGATAAAAAAGACTTCTGTTTCCATCGCCAAAGCTTTCTCGGGAGCATTAGCAAGCTTCTGGCACCATTTTTGAGTGAATTGCCAAAAGTCAGATTTTTGCTGAAATTGTGACCCCGGGGCTTAGGGATTTTTTCAAAAAAGTCTTTTCCCCCGGTTAAGTTTTCGAGGGCTGATTTCTTGTCCTGTGATAAAAAAGACTTCTGTTTCCATCGCCAAAGCTTTCAGGGGACCATTTGCAAGCTTCTGGCACCATTTTTGAGTGAATTGCCAAAAGTCAGATTTTTGCTGAAATTGTGACCCCGGGGCTTAGGATTTTTTCAAAAAAGTCTTTTCCGCATGTTAAGTTTTCGAGGGCTGATTTCTTGTCCTGTGATAGAAAGACTTCTGTTTCCATCGCCAAAGCTTTCTCGGGAGCATTAGCAAGCTTCTGGCACCATTTTTGAGTGAATTGC
Organism: Podarcis bocagei; assembly: GCF_964188305.1. Lineage (NCBI taxonomy): Eukaryota > Metazoa > Chordata > Lepidosauria > Squamata > Lacertidae > Podarcis > Podarcis bocagei. The sequence goes on along the minus strand of NW_027670288.1, from coordinate 105,336 downwards.
CAAAAGTCAGATTTTTGCTGAAATTGTGACCCCGGGGCTTAGGGATTTTTTCAAAAAAGTCTTTTCCGCAGGTTAAGTTTTCGAGGGCTGATTTCTTGTCCTGTGATAAAAAAGACTTCTGTTTCCATCGCCAAAGCTTTCTCGGGAGCATTAGCAAGCTTCTGGCACCATTTTTGAGTGAATTGCCAAAAGTCAGATTTTTGCTGAAATTGTGACCCCGGGGCTTAGGGATTTTTTCAAAAAAGTCTTTTCCGCCGGTTAAGTTTTCGAGGGCTGATTTCTTGTCCTGTGATAAAAAAGACTTCTGTTTCCATCGCCAAAGCTTTCAGGGATCATTTGCAAGCTTCTGGCACCATTTTTGAGTGAATTGCCAAAAGTCAGATTTTAGCTGAAATTGTGACCCCGGGGCTTAGGGATTTTTTCAAAAAAGTCTTTTCCGCAGGTTAAGTTTTCGAGGGCTGATTTCTTGTCCTGTGATAAAAAAGACTTCTGTTTCCATCGCCAAAGCTTTCAGGGGACCATTTGCAAGCTTCTGGCACCATTTTTGAGTGAATTGCCAAAAGTCAGATTTTTGCTGAAATTGTGACCCCGGGGCTTAGGGATTTTTTCAAAAAAGTCTTTTCCGCATGTTAAGTTTTCGAGGGCTGATTTCTTGTCCTGTGATAAAAAGACTTCTGTTTCCATCGCCAAAGCTTTCAGGGGATCATTTGCAAGCTTCTGGCACCATTTTTGAGTGAATTGCCAAAAGTCAGATTTTTGCTGAAATTGTGACCCCGGGGCTTAGGGATTTTTTCAAAAAATTCTTTTCCGCATGTTAAGTTTTCGAGGGCTGATTTCTTGTCCTGTGATAGAAAGACTTCTGTTTCCATCGCCAAAGCTTTCTCGGGAGCATTAGCAAGCTTCTGGCACCATTTTTGAGTGAATTGCCAAAAGTCAGATTTTTGCTGAAATTGTGACCCCGGGGCTTAGGGATTTTTTCAAAAAAGTCTTTTCCGCAGGTTAAGTTTTCGAGGGCTGATTTCTTGTCCTGTGATAAAAAAGACTTCTGTTTCCATCGCCAAAGCTTTCTCGGGAGCATTAGCAAGCTTCTGGCACCATTTTTGAGTGAATTGCCAAAAGTCAGATTTTTGCTGAAATTGTGACCCCGGGGCTTAGGGATTTTTTCAAAAAAGTCTTTTCCCCCGGTTAAGTTTTCGAGGGCTGATTTCTTGTCCTGTGATAAAAAAGACTTCTGTTTCCATCGCCAAGCTTTCAGGGGACCATTTGCAAGCTTCTGGCACCATTTTTGAGTGAATTGCCAAAAGTCAGATTTTTGCTGAAATTGTGACCCCGGGGCTTGGGGATTTTTTCAAAAAAGTCTTTTCTGCAGGTTAAGTTTTCGAGGGCTGATTTCTTGTCCTGTGATAAAAAAGACTTCTGTTTCCATCGCCAAAGCTTTCTCGGGAGCATTAGCAAGCTTCTGGCACCATTTTTGAGTGAATTGCCAAAAGTCAGATTTTTGCTGAAATTGTGACCCCGGGGCTTAGGGATTTTTTCAAAAAAGTCTTTTCCCCCGGTTAAGTTTTCGAGGGCTGATTTCTTGTCCTGTGATAAAAAAGACTTCTGTTTCCATCGCCAAAGCTTTCAGGGGACCATTTGCAAGCTTCTGGCACCATTTTTGAGTGAATTGCCAAAAGTCAGATTTTTGCTGAAATTGTGACCCCGGGGCTTAGGGATTTTTTCAAAAAAGTCTTTTCCGCAGGTTAAGTTTTCGAGGGCTGATTTCTTGTCCTGTGATAAAAAAGACTTCTGTTTCCATCGCCAAAGCTTTCTCGGGAGCATTAGCAAGCTTCTGGCACCATTTTTGAGTGAATTGCCAAAAGTCAGATTTTTGCTGAAATTGTGACCCCGGGGCTTAGGGATTTTTTCAAAAAAGTCTTTTCCCCCGGTTAAGTTTTCGAGGGCTGATTTCTTGTCCTGTGATAAAAAAGACTTCTGTTTCCATCGCCAAAGCTTTCAGGGGACCATTTGCAAGCTTCTGGCACCATTTTTGAGTGAATTGCCAAAAGTCAGATTTTTGCTGAAATTGTGACCCCGGGGCTTAGGGATTTTTTCAAAAAAGTCTTTTCCGCAGGTTAAGTTTTCGAGGGCTGATTTCTTGTCCTGTGATAGAAAGACTTCTGTTTCCATCGCCAAAGCTTTCAGGGGACCATTTGCAAGCTTCTGGCACCATTTTTGAGTGAATTGCCAAAAGTCAGATTTTTGCTGAAATTGTGACCCCGGGGCTTAGGGATTTTTTCAAAAAAGTCTTTTCCGCAGGTTAAGTTTTCGAGGGCTGATTTCTTGTCCTGTGATAAAAAAGACTTCTGTTTCCATCGCCAAAGCTTTCTCGGGAGCATTAGCAAGCTTCTGGCACCATTTTTGAGTGAATTGCCAAAAGTCAGATTTTTGCTGAAATTGTGACCCCGGGGCTTAGGGATTTTTTCAAAAAAGTCTTTTCCCCCGGTTAAGTTTTCGAGGGCTGATTTCTTGTCCTGTGATAAAAAAGACTTCTGTTTCCATCGCCAAAGCTTTCAGGGGACCATTTGCAAGCTTCTGGCACCATTTTTGAGTGAATTGCCAAAAGTCAGATTTTTGCTGAAATTGTGACCCCGGGGCTTAGGGATTTTTTCAAAAAAGTCTTTTCCGCATGTTAAGTTTTCGAGGGCTGATTTCTTGTCCTGTGATAGAAAGACTTCTGTTTCCATCGCCAAAGCTTTCTCGGGAGCATTAGCAAGCTTCTGGCACCATTTTTGAGTGAATTGCCAAAAGTCAGATTTTTGCTGAAATTGTGACCCCGGGGCTTAGGGATTTTTTCAAAAAAGTCTTTTCCGCAGGTTAAGTTTTCGAGGGCTGATTTCTTGTCCTGTGATAAAAAAGACTTCTGTTTCCATCGCCAAAGCTTTCTCGGGAGCATTAGCAAGCTTCTGGCACCATTTTTGAGTGAATTGCCAAAAGTCAGATTTTTGCTGAAATTGTGACCCCGGGGCTTAGGGATTTTTTCAAAAAAGTCTTTTCCGCCGGTTAAGTTTTCGAGGGCTGATTTCTTGTCCTGTGATAAAAAAGACTTCTGTTTCCATCGCCAAAGCTTTCAGGGGATCATTTGCAAGCTTCTGGCACCATTTTTGAGTGAATTGCCAAAAGTCAGATTTTTGCTGAAATTGTGACCCCGGGGCTTAGGGATTTTTTCAAAAAAGTCTTTTCCGCAGGTTAAGTTTTCGAGGGCTGATTTCTTGTCCTGTGATAAAAAAGACTTCTGTTTCCATCGCCAAAGCTTTCAGGGGATCATTTGCAAGCTTCTGGCACCATTTTTGAGTGAATTGCCAAAAGTCAGATTTTTGCTGAAATTGTGGCCCCGGGGCTTAGGGATTTTTTCAAAAAAGTCTTTTCCACCGGTTAAGTTTTCGAGGGCTGATTTCTTGTCCTGTGATAAAAAAGACTTCTGTTTCCATCAACAAACCTTTCAGGGGACCATTTGCAAGCTTCTGGCACCATTTTTGAGTGAATTGCCAAAAGTCAGATTTTTGCTGAAATTGTGACCCCGGGGCTTAGGGATTTTTTCAAAAAAGTCTTTTCCGCATGTTAAGTTTTCGAGGGCTGATTTCTTGTCCTGTGATAGAAAGACTTCTGTTTCCATCGCCAAAGCTTTCCCGGGAGCATTAGCAAGTTTCTGGCACCATTTTTGAGTGAAATGCCAAAAGTCAGATTTTTACTGAAATTGTGACCCTCGGGGCTTAGGGATTTTTTCAAAAAAGAGTTTTCTGCAGGTTAAGTTTTCGAGGGCTGATTTCTTGTCTTGTGATAAAAAAGACTTCTGTTTCCATCGCCAAAGCTTTTTCGGGAGCATTAGCAAGCTTCTGGCACGATTTTTCAGTGAATTGCCAAAAGTCAGATTTTTGCTGAAATTGTGACCCCGGGGCTTAGGGATTTTTTCAAAAAAGTCTTTTCCGCCGGTTAAGTTTTCGAGGGCTGATTTCTTGTCCTGTGATAAAAAAGACTTCTGTTTCCATCGCCAAAGCTTTCAGGGGATCATTTGCAAGCTTCTGGCACCATTTTTGAGTGAATTGCCAAAAGTCAGATTTTTGCTGAAATTGTGACCCCGGGGCTTAGGGATTTTTTCAAAAAAGTCTTTTCCGCATGTTAAGTTTTCGAGGGCTGATTTCTTGTCCTGTGATAAAAAAGACTTCTGTTTCCATCGCCAAAGCTTTCAGGGGATCATTTGCAAGCTTCTGGCACCATTTTTGAGTGAATTGCCAAAAGTCAGATTTTTGCTGAAATTGTGACCCCGGGGCTTAGGGATTTTTTCAAAAAAGTCTTTTCCACCGGTTAAGTTTTCGAGGGCTGATTTCTTGTCCTGTGATAAAAAAGACTTCTGTTTCCATCGCCAAAGCTTTCAGGGGACCATTTGCAAGCTTCTGGCACCATTTTTGAGTGAATTGCCAAAAGTCAGATTTTTGCTGAAATTGTGACCCCGGGGCTTAGGGATTTTTTCAAAAAAGTCTTTACCGCATGTTAAGTTTTCGAGGGCTGATTTCTTGTCCTGTGATAGAAAGACTTCTGTTTCCATCGCCAAAGCTTTCTCGGGAGCTGTGAGGGTTTGATTAGCTGCTTGTGCGTGAAAACGTGCTCCCTCAGAGTTTGTGCGCCCCCACAAACCTCCGTGTGTGACGGAGCTCCTCAGACATGTCTGCTCTAGTCACTAGTAGAGTCCGACAGTGGCTGTCTGCGGAAGCGTTTCCAGCAAAGAAGTTCCTTAACGGAAACGCGTCTCCTGGACTCACGGCGTGACAGTTTCCTGCGAGGTATGGGTCTCCCTATGGGAGACTCCGATACCTCCCCACTGTTCTCGCTGGAAGCCTCCCTGAGCCCTCCCTCCTGCTCGCATTCCCTCAGAGACTCACTCCTCCCCCTGCTGGTCCCTGCTTCAGCAGTTGAGTCTCTTTCATCCTGCCTGAGTCCCTCCACCACCTGATGCTCTGATGGCAGTTCCCTGACATCCACCTCCCCTCCAGGGCCCCCCTCACCCCCTCCCAATTCCTCCCCCCTGGGAGGTGAAGGGCTAAAACCCCGAAACGAATCTTCCTCATCTTCTGACGTCTCGAACAATTCTCTCCATCGATCGTCGTCCTGGCCAGCTGAATCCTCCTCCTCTTCAGAATCTGGGAACCCCTCCAACTCCTCTTCCTCGTCGGTGGTGGCAAAGTATTCCCTTCGGAACCTCGCTACAGGCTGAGGTTTACGTGGGAACCTCTGATGAAAAGTCTCTATTAAAACCTCGTCATTGACATCCTCTGCCCTAACCCAGGTGTTTTCCGACTCCGGTTCCCCTTCCCACATTACCAAATACTCTACTTGATCTCCCTTCCACCTGGAATCGAGGATCTCCGCTACATGGTAGCTGTGTTCCTTCTCCTCCATTGCTGGTCCCCTAGTGACCCTCCCCTCACTGTCTCCTCTATACGGTGACAGCAACGACCTGTGAAAAACTGGGTGCAGCTTCATGTGGTTCGGTAACCGGAGCCTGAAAGCCACTGGATTGACCTGCTGTATGACTTCAAATGGACCCAGCCTTTTGGGTCTTAATTTCTTACAACCTCCTTTGAATGGCAACCCTTGGGTTGACAGCCACACCTGGTCCCCCACCCTGATGCTTTCACCTTCCCTTCTGTTTTTGTCTGCTTGCCTCTTATATTCCTCCTTAGCCCTGTTTAAGTTGAGTTGGAGCTGGCGATGGATCGCTTCCATTTCTTCCACGAACTGTTCTGCAGCTGGAACGCTCCAGTTCTCCCCCTCCCCCCCTGGGAAGGCTCTGGGATGGCACCCGTGATTAGCCAAAAAGGGGCTCATCCCCGTGGAAACGTTCTCTGCATTGTTGTAGGCAAATTCTGCCAACGCCAGCTTCTCCACCCAATCATTCTCTCTGTCATTAACATAACACCTCAAATATTGTTGGAGAACCCCATTTGCTCTTTCCGCCTGCCCGTTGGTTTCAGGATGACGGGCCGTCGAGAAATTAACCTCTACATGCAGTAAGCTCATGAGCTTCCTCCAGAACCTGGAAGTAAATTGTTTCCCTCGGTCTGAAACCACCCTCAAGGGGGCGCCATGCGACCTAAACACATTCTCTACAAACAATTTGGCGGTTTCTTCTGCTGTAACCGCATGTGAGCAGGCTATGAAGTGGGCCATTTTAGTTAACAGGTCTACTACAACCATGATGGCTGTTTTCCCTCTAGACCTTGGCAGATCAGTCATGAAATCTATTGCCACTGCTTCCCACGGTCTCTCAGGTGTGGGCAGTGGTTCTAATAAACCAGCCGGCGCCTGCCTCTCCCCCTTGGCTCTTTGGCATTGTTCACACCCTCTCACATACTCCCGCACATCTTCCCTGACCTTGGGCCACCAAAATTCCCTGGTAACCAGCCACATGGTTTTGTGTTGCCCAAAGTGCCCTGCTGTGGGGCTATCGTGCAGCTGCTTGAGTACTTTCTCCCTCAATTCCCCTTCAGGTATATATAACGCTCCCTTATAATACAATGCCCCATTTCTCTCCTCAAAACCACCGGGTTTGTCTTCCTCCCCTCTGAGATCCCTGAGTTTCCCCTGGGCGTATGCATCCTGCACCGTACCCTCTACCAATTCCCTTTGCCCCACCAAAGTCGCCCCACACACCCAGCGGTCCTCTGGAATGATATGGGTTTCTTCGGGTGCTCCCTCCCCCTCCAAATATTCAGGTTTGCGTGAGAGAGCGTCCGCCCTAACATTCTCTGGACCTGGCACATAACAAATCTCAAAGTTAAATTTGGAGAACTCTTGGGCCCATCTCAACTGCCTTTGGTTGAGCACTCGCGCCGTTCTCCAGTACTCTAGATTTTTATGGTCCGTGCACACTTGCACTTTATGTTGTGCACCAACTAGCAGATGCCTCCATCTCCGGAACGCCTCATGAATAGCAAGCAGTTCTCGGTCGTACACCGTGTAGTTCCTCTCGGATTTGTTCAGCTTCCGCGAGAAGAAGGCACACGGACGCCACTCCGACTCCTCCTTCCCCGGCTGCAGAAGAAGCACCGCCCCTATGGCTCGGTCAGATGCGTCTGTTTCAACCCTTAGCTTCTTTCGTAAATCCACATGCAGAAGTTGTTCTTCAGAGGCGAAGGCCCTTTTCAGTTCCTCAAACGCTCGCTCCGCCTCCGCCGTCCATACAAACTTCTTCTTACTGCTGAGACAGTCAGTGATGGGCGCCGTCAGATGGGCGAAGTTGCGGATGAACTTACGATAAAAGTTTCCAAACCCTAGGAACCTCTGCACATCCTTCTTGGTTTTGGGTGTTTTCCATTCCAGCACTGCCTGTACCTTGCCGGGATCCATGGCCAATCCCTTGTCTGACAGGCGGTACCCCAGGAATTCCACCTCCTTGGTATGGAACCGACACTTCTCCAGTTTGACCCACAGCCTGTTGGCTTGCAGTCTGCTCAACACTTCTCTGACGTCTCTCACATGTTGCTCCTCATTCTCAGAATACACCAACACATCATCTAGAAAGGCAACGCAATTCTTGTAGAGCAAAGGACCCAGCACGTGGTTCATAAAAGATTGAAAACACGCGGAGCCTGCTTGTAATCCAAATGGCATAACGAGGTATTCAAACGCCCCCAAAGGGGTAAACATGGTGGTTTTCCATTCATCCCCTTTCCTTATGCGTATCAGGTTGTACGCCCCCCTTAGATCCAGCTTTGTGAAAATCTTTCCCTTCCTCACCATGGTCAAAATATCATCAATTCTGGGCATAGGGAACGCCACCGGTTCAGTCACTGCATTCAGCCGCCTAAAATCACATACAAGTCTCGGCTTGTCCGCATTTTTTTTGTCCACAAAGAACACTGGGCTCCCCCCTGCTGCTTTGGACTCTCTGATGAAGCCTCTCTTCAGGTTCTTGTCAATGAACCCTCGCAACTCCTGCATTTCCCTGTCTGACATGGCATACAACTTGCCCACGGGAAGCTGTGCTCCAGGGAGTTAATTGATCTGACAATCAAAGGGTCTATGAGGTGGTAGTTGGTCAGCTTCCTTCTCGCTGAACACGTCGCTGAGATCTGCATACTGTGGTGGTACCTTCACCTTCCCCATTACTTCAGTCCCTGCTAGGGTGGCTTGGGCCCCTACTGAACCCTTCTCCCCTTTGCAGTGTTCTAGGCAATGTGCTGAACCAAAGGACACCACTCTTTGATGCCAGCCAACCAGCGGATCATGTAGAGCTAGCCAGCTCATTCCCAAAATAATGGGAGCGCCTCCCAGGGTGGCCACATTAAACGCTATCAGTTCTGTGTGCCTTGCCACCCTCATTATCATTGGGACAGTCTGCAAGCGGACTCCTCCTCCCAACAACTCCCTGCCATCAATCGTGGTCACCTGCAGGGGGTTGCTTAAAGGGATGGTCTGTATCTGGTGTTCAGCAGCAAACTCCTTGCTCATAAAATTGCAGGAGCTGCCTGAGTCCAATAGCGCCTTTATTTTTAGGGGGTGCCCATTCTGCAGCTCTAGCGACACTTCAATCACTAGAGCAGGTCGAGGAGCTTCTGGCACGGGCACTTTCACTGCTCTTTGGCCTGGCTGCAGTGCCCCAATTGTGGCAACCAGGCGTTGGCTTTTACCTGCTCCGCTCCCCCTTCTTCTCCCCCCTCAACAGCTCCCACCATCCCTTGCCATTCCTTCCTCTGGGGGCAGACTCTGGCAAAGTGGCCTGGCTGTTGGCAGAGATAGCATTTCCGGGGGCCCTTTCCCTCCTTCTTAGCTCCCTCGCTGGTTTTTGAAAATGCGCGCGCGCGCGCTGTTCCGATTTCCATCGGCTCTGCCGGCGGGAAAGCTGGCTCAGGAATGTCTGGAATGCGGAACTCCTTCCAACGTTCCCCTCTCCCTTCCCGCCTCTCCAAGGCTCTTGCCTCCTGCCGCGCTCCTATGGTCAGCGCAGATTTGGTCAGCTGATCCATAGACTCCGCCCTGGGGCTCCGTGCCAGCTCGTCTTTCACCCCCGAAGAAAGACCTTCTTCAAATAGCATTTGAACGGGTGCCGCCGATAAATCCCAACTCAGTCTGTGAATCAGCATGGTAAACTCAGTCCAATATTCACGGACAGATCGACTCCCCTGCTTACAAGCCATTAGCTGTCTGCGCACCACCCCTTCCTCAATATCGCTGGAAAACATGATATCCATTGCACGAAAGAACTTCATTGTGTCCTTTAGTATGTCATTGTGCGTTGCCATTAGGGGTCGAACCCAGTCTCTAGCCCCTTTCTCAAGATGCCCAATTACAAAAGCAACTCGCGATTCCTCATCAGGGAACTCATCGAACTGCACATTAAGGGCATATTGCATCTCTGTCCTAAAAGCATGGTAGTCCTTGGGGTCCCCCCCAAATTTCTGCACCAATCCTGGTACCTTTCTGGGGAATTGAGTGGCTCTCCCCTTCTTGTCTGCATCCTGAGCCCTTCTCTCCTCCAGCCTCGCCGTCTGCAGGGCCAGTTGAACCTCCAACGCTCGGTATCTATCTTCCAAGCTTGGACCAGCTCCAGCCCCTGCTCCTCCGGTTCCGGTTGGTTCGCTCATGATGCCTTCTCTTGCACAGGCAGCGTACAAAGACTGTCGGACTGCTGTGAGGGTTTGATTAGCTGCTTGTGCGTGAAAACGTGCTCCCTCAGAGTTTGTGCGCCCCCACAAACCTCCGTGTGTGACGGAGCTCCTCAGACATGTCTGCTCTAGTCACTAGTAGAGTCCGACAGTGGCTGTCTGCGGAAGCGTTTCCAGCAAAGAAGTTCCTTAACGGAAACGCGTCTCCTGGACTCACGGCGTGACAGTTTCCTGCGAGGTATGGGTCTCCCTATGGGAGACTCCGATACCTCCCCACTGTTCTCGCTGGAAGCCTCCCTGAGCCCTCCCTCCTGCTCGCATTCCCTCAGAGACTCACTCCTCCCCCTGCTGGTCCCTGCTTCAGCAGTTGAGTCTCTTTCATCCTGCCTGAGTCCCTCCACCACCTGATGCTCTGATGGCAGTTCCCTGACAGGAGCATTAGCAAGCTTCTGGCACCATTTTTGAGTGAAATGCCAAAAGTCAGATTTTTGCTGAAATTGTGACCCTCGGGGCTTAGGGATTTTTTCAAAAAAGTCTTTTCCGCAGGTTAAGTTTTCGAGGGCTGATTTCTTGTCTTGTGATAAAAAAGACTTCTGTTTCCATCGCCAAAGCTTTTTCGGGAGCATTAGCAAGCTTCTGGCACGATTTTTCAGTGAATTGCCAAAAGTCAGATTTTTGCTGAAATTGTGACCCCGGGGCTTAGGGATTTTTTCAAAAAAGTCTTTTCCGCCGGTTAAGTTTTCGAGGGCTGATTTCTTGTCCTGTGATAAAAAAGACTTCTGTTTCCATCGCCAAAGCTTTCAGGGGATCATTTGCAAGCTTCTGGCACCATTTTTGAGTGAATTGCCCAAAGTCAGATTTTTGCTGAAATTGTGACCCCGGGGCTTAGGGATTTTTTCAAAAAAGTCTTTTCCGCATGTTAAGTTTTGGAGGGCTGATTTCTTGTCCTGTGATAAAAAGACTTCTGTTTCCATCGCCAAAGCTTTCAGGGGATCATTTGCAAGCTTCTGGCACCATTTTTGAGTGAATTGCCAAAAGTCAGATTTTTGCTGAAATTGTGACCCCGGGGCTTAGGGATTTTTTCAAAAAAGTCTTTTCCGCAGGTTAAGTTTTCGAGGGCTGATTTCTTGTCCTGTGATAAAAAAGACTTCTGTTTCCATCGCCAAAGCTTTCAGGGGATCATTTGCAAGCTTCTGGCACCATTTTTGAGTGAATTGCCAAAAGTAAGATTTTTGCTGAAATTGTGACCCCGGGGCTTAGGGATTTTTTCAAAAAAGTCTTTTCCGCAGGTTAAGTTTTCGAGGGCTGATTTCTTGTCCTGTGATAAAAAAGACTTCTGTTTCCATCGCCAAAGCTTTCTCGGGAGCATTAGCAAGCTTCTGGCACCATTTTTGAGTGAAATGCCAAAAGTCAGATTTTTGCTGAAATTGTGACCCTCGGGGCTTAGGGATTTTTTCAAAAAAGAGTTTTCTGCAGGTTAAGTTTTCGAGGGCTGATTTCTTGTCTTGTGATAAAAAAGACTTCTGTTTCCATCGCCAAAGCTTTTTCGGGAGCATTAGCAAGCTTCTGGCACGATTTTTCAGTGAATTGCCAAAAGTCAGATTTTTGCTGAAATTGTGACCCCGGGGCTTAGGGATTTTTTCAAAAAAGTCTTTTCCGCTGGTTAAGTTTTCGAGGGCTGATTTCTTGTCCTGTGATAAAAAAGACTTCTGTTTCCATCGCCAAAGCTTTCAGGGGATCATTTGCAAGCTTCTGGCACCATTTTTGAGTGAATTGCCAAAAGTCAGATTTTTGCTGAAATTGTGACCCTGGGGCTTAGGGATTTTTTCAAAAAAGTCTTTTCCGCATGTTAAGTTTTCGAGGGCTGATTTCTTGTCCTGTGATAGAAAGACTTCTGTTTCCATCGCCAAAGCTTTCTCGGGAGCATTAGCAAGCTTCTGGCACCATTTTTGAGTGAATTGCCAAAAGTCAGATTTTTGCTGAAATTGTGACCCCGGGGCTTAGGGATTTTTTCAAAAAAGTCTTTTCCGCAGGTTAAGTTTTCGAGGGCTGATTTCTTGTCCTGTGATAAAAAAGACTTCTGTTTCCATCGCCAAAGCTTTCTCGGGAGCATTAGCAAGCTTCTGGCACCATTTTTGAGTGAATTGCCAAAAGTCAGATTTTTGCTGAAATTGTGACCCCGGGGCTTAGGGATTTTTTCAAAAAAGTCTTTTCCACCGGTTAAGTTTTCGAGGGCTGATTTCTTGTCCTGTGATAAAAAAGACTTCTGTTTCCATCGCCAAAGCTTTCAGGGGATCATTTGCAAGCTTCTGGCACCATTTTTGAGTGAATTGCCAAAAGTCAGATTTTTGCTGAAATTGTGAGCCCGGGGCTTAGGGATTTTTTCAAAAAAGTCTTTTCCGCATGTTAAGTTTTCGAGGGCTGATTTCTTGTCCTGTGATAGAAAGACTTCTGTTTCCATCGCCAAAGCTTTCTCGGGAGCATTAGCAAGCTTCTGGCACCATTTTTGAGTGAATTGCCAAAAGTCAGATTTTTGCTGAAATTGTGACCCCGGGGCTTAGGGATTTTTTCAAAAAAGTCTTTTCCGCAGGTTAAGTTTTCGAGGGCTGATTTCTTGTCCTGTGATAAAAAAGACTTCTGTTTCCATCGCCAAAGCTTTCTCGGGAGCATTAGCAAGCTTCTGGCACCATTTTTGAGTGAATTGCCAAAAGTCAGATTTTTGCTGAAATTGTGACCCCGGGGCTTAGGGATTTTTTTCAAAAAACTCTTTTCCACCGGTTAAGTTTTCGAGGGCTGATTTCTTGTCCTGTGATAAAAAAGACTTCTGTTTCCATCGCCAAAGCTTTCAGGGGATCATTTGCAAGCTTCTGGCACCATTTTTGAGTGAATTGCCAAAAGTCAGATTTTTGCTGAAATTGTGACCCCGGGGCTTAGGGATTTTTTCAAAAAAGTCTTTTCCGCAGGTTAAGTTTTCGAGGGCTGATTTCTTGTCCTGTGATAAAAAAGACTTCTGTTTCCATCGCCAAAGCTTTCAGGGGATCATTTGCAAGCTTCTGGCACCATTTTTGAGTGAATTGCCAAAAGTCAGATTTTTGCTGAAATTGTGACCCCGGGGCTTAGGGATTTTTTCAAAAAAGTCTTTTCCGCCGGTTAAGTTTTCGAGGGCTGATTTCTTGTCCTGTGATAAAAAAGACTTCTGTTTCCATCGCCAAAGCTTTCTCGGGATCATTTGCAAGCTTCTGGCACCATTTTTGAGTGAATTGCCAAAAGTCAGATTTTAGCTGAAATTGTGACCCCGGGGCTTAGGGATTTTTTCAAAAAAGTCTTTTCCGCAGGTTAAGTTTTCGAGGGCTGATTTCTTGTCCTGTGATAAAAAAGACTTCTGTTTCCATCGCCAAAGCTTTCAGGGGACCATTTGCAAGCTTCTGGCACCATTTTTGAGTGAATTGCCAAAAGTCAGATTTTTGCTGAAATTGTGACCCCGGGGCTTAGGGATTTTTTCAAAAAAGTCTTTTCCGCATGTTAAGTTTTCGAGGGCTGATTTCTTGTCCTGTGATAAAAAGACTTCTGTTTCCATCGCCAAAGCTTTCAGGGGATCATTTGCAAGCTTCTGGCACCATTTTTGAATGAATTGCCAAAAGTCAGATTTTTGCTGAAATTGTGACCCCGGGGCTTAGGGATTTTTTCAAAAAAGTCTTTTTCGCCGGTTAAGTTTTCGAGGGCTGATTTCTTGTCCTCTGATAAAAAAGACTTCTGTTTCCATCGCCAAAGCTTTCAGGGGATCATTTGCAAGCTTCTGGCACCATTTTTGAGTGAATTGCCAAAAGTCAGATTTTTGCTGAAATTGTGACCCCGGGGCTTAGGGATTTTTTCAAAAAAGTCTTTTCCACCGGTTAAGTTTTCGAGGGCTGATTTCTTGTCCTGTGATAAAAAAGACTTCTGTTTCCATCGCCAAAGCTTTCAGGGGATCATTTGCAAGCTTCTGGCACCATTTTTGAGTGACTTGCCAAAAGTCAGATTTTTGCTGAAATTGTGACCCCGGGGCTTAGGGATTTTTTCAAAAAAGTCTTTTCCGCATGTTAAGTTTTCGAGGGCTGATTTCTTGTCCTGTGATAGAAAGACTTCTGTTTCCATCGCCAAAGCTTTCTCGGGAGCATTAGCAAGCTTCTGGCACCATTTTTGAGTGAATTGCCAAAAGTCAGATTTTTGATGAAATTGTGACCCCGGGGCTTAGGGATTTTTTCAAAAAAGTCTTTTCCGCAGGTTAAGTTTTCGAGGGCTGATTTCTTGTCCTGTGATAAAAAAGACTTCTGTTTCCATTGCCAAAGCTTTCTCGGGAGCATTAGCAAGCTTCTGGCACCATTTTTGAGTGAATTGCCAAAAGTCAGATTTTTGCTGAAATTGTGACCCCGGGGCTTAGGGATTTTTTCAAAAAAGTCTTTTCCCCCGGTTAAGTTTTCGAGGGCTGATTTCTTGTCCTGTGATAAAAAAGACTTCTGTTTCCATCGCCAAAGCTTTCTCGGGATCATTTGCAAGCTTCTGGCACCATTTTTGAGTGAATTGCCAAAAGTCAGATTTTAGCTGAAATTGTGACCCCGGGGCTTAGGGATTTTTTCAAAAAAGTCTTTTCCGCAGGTTAAGTTTTCGAGGGCTGATTTCTTGTCCTGTGATAAAAAAGACTTCTGTTTCCATCGCCAAAGCTTTCAGGGGACCATTTGCAAGCTTCTGGCACCATTTTTGAGTGAATTGCCAAAAGTCAGATTTTTGCTGAAATTGTGACCCCGGGGCTTAGGGATTTTTTCAAAAAAGTCTTTTCCGCATGTTAAGTTTTCGAGGGCTGATTTCTTGTCCTGTGATAAAAAGACTTCTGTTTCCATCGCCAAAGCTTTCAGGGGATCATTTGCAAGCTTCTGGCACCATTTTTGAATGAATTGCCAAAAGTCAGATTTTTGCTGAAATTGTGACCCCGGGGCTTAGGGATTTTTTCAAAAAAGTCTTTTTCGCCGGTTAAGTTTTCGAGGGCTGATTTCTTGTCCTCTGATAAAAAAGACTTCTGTTTCCATCGCCAAAGCTTTCAGGGGATCATTTGCAAGCTTCTGGCACCATTTTTGAGTGAATTGCCAAAAGTCAGATTTTTGCTGAAATTGTGACCCCGGGGCTTAGGGATTTTTTCAAAAAAGTCTTTTCCACCGGTTAAGTTTTCGAGGGCTGATTTCTTGTCCTGTGATAAAAAAGACTTCTGTTTCCATCGCCAAAGCTTTCAGGGGATCATTTGCAAGCTTCTGGCACCATTTTTGAGTGACTTGCCAAAAGTCAGATTTTTGCTGAAATTGTGACCCCGGGGCTTAGGGATTTTTTCAAAAAAGTCTTTTCCGCATGTTAAGTTTTGGAGGGCTGATTTCTTGTCCTGTGATAGAAAGACTTCTGTTTCCATCGCCAAAGCTTTCTCGGGAGCATTAGCAAGCTTCTGGCACCATTTTTGAGTGAATTGCCAAAAGTCAGATTTTTGCTGAAATTGTGACCCCGGGGCTTAGGGATTTTTTCAAAAAGTCTTTTCCGCAGGTTAAGTTTTCGAGGGCTGATTTCTTGTCCTGTGATAAAAAAGACTTCTGTTTCCATCGCCAAAGCTTTCTCGGGAGCATTAGCAAGCTTCTGGCACCATTTTTGAGTGAATTGCCAAAAGTCAGATTTTTGCTGAAATTGTGACCCCGGGGCTTAGGGATTTTTTCAAAAAAGTCTTTTCCCCCGGTTAAGTTTTCGAGGGCTGATTTCTTGTCTTGTGATAAAAAAGACTTCTGTTTCCATCGCCAAAGCTTTCAGGGGACCATTTGCAAGCTTCTGGCACCATTTTTGAGTGAATTGCCAAAAGTCAGATTTTTGCTGAAATTGTGACCCCGGGGCTTAGGGATTTTTTCAAAAAAGTCTTTTCCGCAGGTTAAGTTTTCGATGGCTGATTTCTTGTCCTGTGATAGAAAGACTTCTGTTTCCATCGCCAAAGCTTTCTCGGGAGCATTAGCAAGCTTCTGGCACCATTTTTGAGTGAATTGCCAAAAGTCAGATTTTTGCGAAATTGTGACCCCGGGGCTTAGGGATTTTTTCAAAAAAGTCTTTTCCGCAGGTTAAGTTTTCGAGGGCTGATTTCTTGTCCTGTGATAAAAAAGACTTCTGTTTCCATCGCCAAAGCTTTCTCGTTAGCATTAGCAAGCTTCTGGCACCATTTTTGAGTGAATTGCCAAAAGTCAGATTTTTGCTGAAATTGTGACCCCGGGGCTTAGGGATTTTTTCAAAAAAGTCTTTTCCCCCGGTTAAGTTTTCGAGGGCTGATTTCTTGTCCTGTGATAAAAAAGACTTCTGTTTCCATCGCCAAAGCTTTCAGGGGACCATTTGCAAGCTTCTGGCACCATTTTTGAGTGAATTGCCAAAAGTCAGATTTTTGCTGAAATTGTGACCCCGGGGCTTAGGGATTTTTTCAAAAAAGTCTTTTCCGCATGTTAAGTTTTCGAGGGCTGATTTCTTGTCCTGTGATAAAAAGACTTCTGTTTCCATCGCCAAAGCTTTCAGGGGATCATTTGCAAGCTTCTGGCACCATTTTTGAATGAATTGCCAAAAGTCAGATTTTTGCTGAAATTGTGACCCCGGGGCTTAGGGATTTTTTCAAAAAAGTCTTTTCGCCGGTTAAGTTTTCGAGGGCTGATTTCTTGTCCTCTGATAAAAAAGACTTCTGTTTCCATCGCCAAAGCTTTCAGGGGATCATTTGCAAGCTTCTGGCACCATTTTTGAGTGAATTGCCAAAAGTCAGATTTTTGCTGAAATTGTGACCCCGGGGCTTAGGGATTTTTTCAAAAAAGTCTTTTCCACCGGTTAAGTTTTCGAGGGCTGATTTCTTGTCCTGTGATAAAAAAGACTTCTGTTTCCATCGCCAAAGCTTTCAGGGGATCATTTGCAAGCTTCTGGCACCATTTTTGAGTGACTTGCCAAAAGTCAGATTTTTGCTGAAATTGTGACCCCGGGGCTTAGGGATTTTTTCAAAAAAGTCTTTTCCGCATGTTAAGTTTTCGAGGGCTGATTTCTTGTCCTGTGATAGAAAGACTTCTGTTTCCATCGCCAAAGCTTTCTCGGGAGCATTAGCAAGCTTCTGGCACCATTTTTGAGTGAATTGCCAAAAGTCAGATTTTTGCTGAAATTGTGACCCGGGGCTTAGGGATTTTTTCAAAAAAGTCTTTTCCGCAGGTTAAGTTTTCGAGGGCTGATTTCTTGTCCTGTGATAAAAAAGACTTCTGTTTCCATCGCCAAAGCTTTCTCGGGAGCATTAGCAAGCTTCTGGCACCATTTTTGAGTGAATTGCCAAAAGTCAGATTTTTGCTGAAATTGTGACCCCGGGGCTTAGGGATTTTTTCAAAAAAGTCTTTTCCCCCGGTTAAGTTTTCGAGGGCTGATTTCTTGTCTTGTGATAAAAAAGACTTCTGTTTCCACTGCCAAAGCTTTCAGGGGACCATTTGCAAGCTTCTGGCACCATTTTTGAGTGAATTGCCAAAAGTCAGATTTTTGCTGAAATTGTGACCCCGGGGCTTAGGGATTTTTTCAAAAAAGTCTTTTCCGCAGGTTAAGTTTTCGATGGCTGATTTCTTGTCCTGTGATAGAAAGACTTCTGTTTCCATCGCCAAAGCTTTCTCGGGAGCATTAGCAAGCTTCTGGCACCATTTTTGAGTGAATTGCCAAAAGTCAGATTTTTGCTGAAATTGTGACCCCGGGGCTTAGGGATTTTTTCAAAAAAGTCTTTTCCGCAGGTTAAGTTTTCGAGGGCTGATTTCTTGTCCTGTGATAAAAAAGACTTCTGTTTCCATCGCCAAAGCTTTCTCGTTAGCATTAGCAAGCTTCTGGCACCATTTTTGAGTGAATTGCCAAAAGTCAGATTTTTGCTGAAATTGTGACCCCGGGGCTTAGGGATTTTTTCAAAAAAGTCTTTTCCCCCGGTTAAGTTTTCGAGGGCTGATTTCTTGTCCTGTGATAAAAAAGACTTCTGTTTCCATCGCCAAAGCTTTCAGGGGACCATTTGCAAGCTTCTGGCACCATTTTTTGAGTGAATTGCCAAAAGTCAGATTTTTGCTGAAATTGTGACCCCGGGGCTTAGGGATTTTTTCAAAAAAGTCTTTTCCCCCGGTTAAGTTTTCGAGGGCTGATTTCTTGTCCTGTGATAGAAAGACTTCTGTTTCCATCGCCAAAGCTTTCTCGGGAGCATTATCAAGCTTCTGGCACCATTTTTGAGTGAATTGCCAAAAGTCAGATTTTTGCTGAAATTGTGACCCCGGGGCTTAGGGATTTTTTCAAAAAAGTCTTTTCCGCAGGTTAAGTTTTCGAGGGCTGATTTCTTGTCCTGTGATAAAAAAGACTTCTGTTTCCATCGCCAAAGCTTTCTCGGGAGCATTAGCAAGCTTCTGGCACCATTTTTGAGTGAATTGCCAAAAGTCAGATTTTTGCTGAAATTGTGACCCCGGGGCTTAGGGATTTTTTTCAAAAAACTCTTTTCCACCGGTTAAGTTTTCGAGGGCTGATTTCTTGTCCTGTGATAAAAAAGACTTCTGTTTCCATCGCCAAAGCTTTCAGGGGATCATTTGCAAGCTTCTGGCACCATTTTTGAGTGAATTGCCAAAAGTCAGATTTTTGCTGAAATTGTGACCCCGGGGCTTAGGGATTTTTTCAAAAAAGTCTTTTCCGCAGGTTAAGTTTTCGAGGGCTGATTTCTTGTCCTGTGATAAAAAAGACTTCTGTTTCCATCGCCAAAGCTTTCAGGGGATCATTTGCAAGCTTCTGGCACCATTTTTGAGTGAATTGCCAAAAGTCAGATTTTTGCTGAAATTGTGACCCCGGGGCTTAGGGATTTTTTCAAAAAAGTCTTTTCCGCCGGTTAAGTTTTCGAGGGCTGATTTCTTGTCCTGTGATAAAAAAGACTTCTGTTTCCATCGCCAAAGCTTTCTCGGGATCATTTGCAAGCTTCTGGCACCATTTTTGAGTGAATTGCCAAAAGTCAGATTTTAGCTGAAATTGTGACCCCGGGGCTTAGGGATTTTTTCAAAAAAGTCTTTTCCGCAGGTTAAGTTTTCGAGGGCTGATTTCTTGTCCTGTGATAAAAAAGACTTCTGTTTCCATCGCCAAAGCTTTCAGGGGACCATTTGCAAGCTTCTGGCACCATTTTTGAGTGAATTGCCAAAAGTCAGATTTTTGCTGAAATTGTGACCCCGGGGCTTAGGGATTTTTCAAAAAAGTCTTTTCCGCATGTTAAGTTTTCGAGGGCTGATTTCTTGTCCTGTGATAAAAAGACTTCTGTTTCCATCGCCAAAGCTTTCAGGGGATCATTTGCAAGCTTCTGGCACCATTTTTGAATGAATTGCCAAAAGTCAGATTTTTGCTGAAATTGTGACCCCGGGGCTTAGGGATTTTTTCAAAAAAGTCTTTTTCGCCGGTTAAGTTTTCGAGGGCTGATTTCTTGTCCTCTGATAAAAAAGACTTCTGTTTCCATCGCCAAAGCTTTCAGGGGATCATTTGCAAGCTTCTGGCACCATTTTTGAGTGAATTGCCAAAAGTCAGATTTTTGCTGAAATTGTGACCCCGGGGCTTAGGGATTTTTTCAAAAAAGTCTTTTCCACCGGTTAAGTTTTCGAGGGCTGATTTCTTGTCCTGTGATAGAAAGACTTCTGTTTCCATCGCCAAAGCTTTCTCGGGAGCATTAGCAAGCTTCTGGCACCATTTTTGAGTGAATTGCCAAAAGTCAGATTTTTGATGAAATTGTGACCCCGGGGCTTAGGGATTTTTTCAAAAAAGTCTTTTCCGCAGGTTAAGTTTTCGAGGGCTGATTTCTTGTCCTGTGATAAAAAAGACTTCTGTTTCCATCGCCAAAGCTTTCTCGGGAGCATTAGCAAGCTTCTGGCACCATTTTTGAGTGAATTGCCAAAAAGTCAGATTTTTGCTGAAATTGTGACCCCGGGGCTTAGGGATTTTTTCAAAAAAGTCTTTTCCCCCGGTTAAGTTTTCGAGGGCTGATTTCTTGTCCTGTGATAAAAAAGACTTCTGTTTCCATTACCAAAGCTTTCTCGGGATCATTTGCAAGCTTCTGGCACCATTTTTGAGTGAATTGCCAAAAGTCAGATTTTTGCTGAAATTGTGACCCCGGGGCTTAGGGATTTTTTCAAAAAAGTCTTTTCCGCATGTTAAGTTTTCGAGGGCTGATTTCTTGTCCTGTGATAAAAAGACTTCTGTTTCCATCGCCAAAGCTTTCAGGGGATCATTTGCAAGCTTCTGGCACCATTTTTGAATGAATTGCCAAAAGTCAGATTTTTGCTGAAATTGTGACCCCGGGGCTTAGGGATTTTTTCAAAAAAGTCTTTTTCGCCGGTTAAGTTTTCGAGGGCTGATTTCTTGTCCTCTGATAAAAAAGACTTCTGTTTCCATCGCCAAAGCTTTCAGGGGATCATTTGCAAGCTTCTGGCACCATTTTTGAGTGAATTGCCAAAAGTCAGATTTTTGCTGAAATTGTGACCCCGGGGCTTAGGGATTTTTTTCAAAAAAGTCTTTTCCACCGGTTAAGTTTTCGAGGGCTGATTTCTTGTCCTGTGATAAAAAAGACTTCTGTTTCCATCGCCAAAGCTTTCAGGGGATCATTTGCAAGCTTCTGGCACCATTTTTGAGTGACTTGCCAAAAGTCAGATTTTTGCTGAAATTGTGACCCCGGGGCTTAGGGATTTTTTCAAAAAAGTCTTTTCCGCATGTTAAGTTTTCGAGGGCTGATTTCTTGTCCTGTGATAGAAAGACTTCTGTTTCCATCGCCAAAGCTTTCTCGGGAGCATTAGCAAGCTTCTGGCACCATTTTTGAGTGAATTGCCAAAAGTCAGATTTTTGCTGAAATTGTGACCCCGGGGCTTAGGGATTTTTTCAAAAAAGTCTTTTCCGCAGGTTAAGTTTTCGAGGGCTGATTTCTTGTCCTGTGATAAAAAAGACTTCTGTTTCCATCGCCAAAGCTTTCTCGGGAGCATTAGCAAGCTTCTGGCACCATTTTTGAGTGAATTGCCAAAAGTCAGATTTTTGCTGAAATTGTGACCCCGGGGCTTAGGGATTTTTTCAAAAAAAGTCTTTTCCCCCGGTTAAGTTTTCGAGGGCTGATTTCTTGTCTTGTGATAAAAAAGACTTCTGTTTCCATCGCCAAAGCTTTCAGGGGACCATTTGCAAGCTTCTGGCACCATTTTTGAGTGAATTGCCAAAAGTCAGATTTTTGCTGAAATTGTGACCCCGGGGCTTAGGGATTTTTTCAAAAAAGTCTTTTCCGCAGGTTAAGTTTTCGATGGCTGATTTCTTGTCCTGTGATAGAAAGACTTCTGTTTCCATCGCCAAAGCTTTCTCGGGAGCATTAGCAAGCTTCTGGCACCATTTTTGAGTGAATTGCCAAAAGTCAGATTTTTGCTGAAATTGTGACCCCGGGGCTTAGGGATTTTTTCAAAAAAGTCTTTTCCGCAGGTTAAGTTTTCGAGGGCTGATTTCTTGTCCTGTGATAAAAAAGACTTCTGTTTCCATCGCCAAAGCTTTCTCGTTAGCATTAGCAAGCTTCTGGCACCATTTTTGAGTGAATTGCCAAAAGTCAGATTTTTGCTGAAATTGTGACCCCGGGGCTTAGGGATTTTTTCAAAAAAGTCTTTTCCCCCGGTTAAGTTTTCGAGGGCTGATTTCTTGTCCTGTGATAAAAAAGACTTCTGTTTCCATCGCCAAAGCTTTCAGGGGACCATTTGCAAGCTTCTGGCACCATTTTTGAGTGAATTGCCAAAAGTCAGATTTTTGCTGAAATTGTGACCCCGGGGCTTAGGGATTTTTCAAAAAAGTCTTTTCCGCATGTTAAGTTTTCGAGGGCTGATTTCTTGTCCTGTGATAAAAAGACTTCTGTTTCCATCGCCAAAGCTTTCAGGGGATCATTTGCAAGCTTCTGGCACCATTTTTGAATGAATTGCCAAAAGTCAGATTTTTGCTGAAATTGTGACCCCGGGGCTTAGGGATTTTTTCAAAAAAGTCTTTTTCGCCGGTTAAGTTTTCGAGGGCTGATTTCTTGTCCTCTGATAAAAAAGACTTCTGTTTCCATCGCCAAAGCTTTCTCGGGAGCATTAGCAAGCTTCTGGCACCATTTCTGAGTGAATTGCCAAAAGTCAGATTTTTGCTGAAATTGTGACCCCGGGGCTTAGGGATTTTTTCAAAAAAGTCTTTTCCCCCGGTTAAGTTTTCGAGGGCTGATTTCTTGTCCTGTGATAAAAAAGACTTCTGTTTCCATCGCCAAAGCTTTCAGGGGACCATTTGCAAGCTTCTGGCACCATTTTTGAGTGAATTGCCAAAAGTCAGATTTTTGCTGAAATTGTGACCCCGGGGCTTAGGGATTTTTTCAAAAAAGTCTTTTCCGCATGTTAAGTTTTCGAGGGCTGATTTCTTGTCCTGTGATAAAAAGACTTCTGTTTCCATCGCCAAAGCTTTCAGGGGATCATTTGCAAGCTTCTGGCACCATTTTTGAATGAATTGCCAAAAGTCAGATTTTTGCTGAAATTGTGACCCCGGGGCTTAGGGATTTTTTTCAAAAAAGTCTTTTTCGCCGGTTAAGTTTTCGAGGGCTGATTTCTTGTCCTCTGATAAAAAAGACTTCTGTTTCCATCGCCAAAGCTTTCAGGGGATCATTTGCAAGCTTCTGGCACCATTTTTGAGTGAATTGCCAAAAGTCAGATTTTTGCTGAAATTGTGACCCCGGGGCTTAGGGATTTTTTCAAAAAAGTCTTTTCCACCGGTTAAGTTTTCGAGGGCTGATTTCTTGTCCTGTGATAAAAAAGACTTCTGTTTCCATCGCCAAAGCTTTCAGGGGATCATTTGCAAGCTTCTGGCACCATTTTTGAGTGACTTGCCAAAAGTCAGATTTTTGCTGAAATTGTGACCCCGGGGCTTAGGGATTTTTTCAAAAAAGTCTTTTCCGCATGTTAAGTTTTCGAGGGCTGATTTCTTGTCCTGTGATAGAAAGACTTCTGTTTCCATCGCCAAAGCTTTCTCGGGAGCATTAGCAAGCTTCTGGCACCATTTTTGAGTGAATTGCCAAAAGTCAGATTTTTGCTGAAATTGTGACCCCGGGGCTTAGGGATTTTTTCAAAAAAGTCTTTTCCGCAGGTTAAGTTTTCGAGGGCTGATTTCTTGTCCTGTGATAAAAAAGACTTCTGTTTCCATCGCCAAAGCTTTCTCGGGAGCATTAGCAAGCTTCTGGCACCATTTTTGAGTGAATTGCCAAAAGTCAGATTTTTGCTGAAATTGTGACCCCGGGGCTTAGGGATTTTTTCAAAAAAGTCTTTTCCCCCGGTTAAGTTTTCGAGGGCTGATTTCTTGTCTTGTGATAAAAAAGACTTCTGTTTCCATCGCCAAAGCTTTCAGGGGACCATTTGCAAGCTTCTGGCACCATTTTTGAGTGAATTGCCAAAAGTCAGATTTTTGCTGAAATTGTGACCCCGGGGCTTAGGGATTTTTTCAAAAAAGTCTTTTCCGCAGGTTAAGTTTTCGATGGCTGATTTCTTGTCCTGTGATAGAAAGACTTCTGTTTCCATCGCCAAAGCTTTCTCGGGAGCATTAGCAAGCTTCTGGCACCATTTTTGAGTGAATTGCCAAAAGTCAGATTTTTGCTGAAATTGTGACCCCGGGGCTTAGGGATTTTTTCAAAAAAGTCTTTTCCGCAGGTTAAGTTTTCGAGGGCTGATTTCTTGTCCTGTGATAAAAAAGACTTCTGTTTCCATCGCCAAAGCTTTCTCGTTAGCATTAGCAAGCTTCTGGCACCATTTTTGAGTGAATTGCCAAAAGTCAGATTTTTGCTGAAATTGTGACCCCGGGGCTTAGGGATTTTTTCAAAAAAGTCTTTTCCCCCGGTTAAGTTTTCGAGGGCTGATTTCTTGTCCTGTGATAAAAAAGACTTCTGTTTCCATCGCCAAAGCTTTCAGGGGACCATTTGCAAGCTTCTGGCACCATTTTTGAGTGAATTGCCAAAAGTCAGATTTTTGCTGAAATTGTGACCCCGGGGCTTAGGGATTTTTTCAAAAAAGTCTTTTCCGCATGTTAAGTTTTCGAGGGCTGATTTCTTGTCCTGTGATAGAAAGACTTCTGTTTCCATCGCCAAAGCTTTCTCGGGAGCATTAGCAAGCTTCTGGCACCATTTTTGAGTGAATTGCCAAAAGTCAGATTTTTGCTGAAATTGTGGCCCCGGGGCTTAGGGATTTTTTCAAAAAAGTCTTTTCCCCCGGTTAAGTTTTCGAGGGCTGATTTCTTGTCCTGTGATAAAAAAGACTTCTGTTTCCATCGCCAAAGCTTTCAGGGGACCATTTGCAAGCTTCTGGCACCATTTTTGAGTGAATTGCCAAAAGTCAGATTTTTGCTGAAATTGTGACCCCGGGGCTTAGGGATTTTTTCAAAAAAGTCTTTTCCCCCGGTTAAGTTTTCGAGGGCTGATTTCTTGTCCTGTGATAGAAAGACTTCTGTTTCCATCGCCAAAGCTTTCTCGGGAGCATTAGCAAGCTTCTGGCACCATTTTTGAGTGAATTGCCAAAAGTCAGATTTTTGCTGAAATTGTGACCCCGGGGCTTAGGGATTTTTTCAAAAAAGTCTTTTCCGCAGGTTAAGTTTTCGAGGGCTGATTTCTTGTCCTGTGATAGAAAGACTTCTGTTTCCATCGCCAAAGCTTTCTCGGGAGCATTAGCAAGCTTCTGGCACCATTTTTGAGTGAATTGCCAAAAGTCAGATTTTTGCTGAAATTGTGACCCCGGGGCTTAGGGATTTTTTCAAAAAAGTCTTTTCCGCAGGTTAAGTTTTCGAGGGCTGATTTCTTGTCCTGTGATAAAAAAGACTTCTGTTTCCATCGCCAAAGCTTTCTCGGGAGCATTAGCAAGCTTCTGGCACCATTTTTGAGTGAATTGCCAAAAGTCAGATTTTTGCTGAAATTGTGACCCCGGGGCTTAGGGATTTTTTCAAAAAAGTCTTTTCCGCCGGTTAAGTTTTCGAGGGCTGATTTCTTGTCCTGTGATAAAAAAGACTTCTGTTTCCATCGCCAAAGCTTTCAGGGGATCATTTGCAAGCTTCTGGCACCATTTTTGAGTGAATTGCCAAAAGTCAGATTTTTGCTGAAATTGTGACCCCGGGGCTTAGGGATTTTTTCAAAAAAGTCTTTTCCGCAGGTTAAGTTTTCGAGGGCTGATTTCTTGTCCTGTGATAAAAAAGACTTCTGTTTCCATCGCCAAAGCTTTCAGGGGATCATTTGCAAGCTTCTGGCACCATTTTTGAGTGAATTGCCAAAAGTCAGATTTTTGCTGAAA
Organism: Podarcis bocagei; assembly: GCF_964188305.1. Lineage (NCBI taxonomy): Eukaryota > Metazoa > Chordata > Lepidosauria > Squamata > Lacertidae > Podarcis > Podarcis bocagei. The sequence goes on along the minus strand of NW_027670288.1, from coordinate 80,336 downwards.
TTGTGGCCCCGGGGCTTAGGGATTTTTTCAAAAAAGTCTTTTCCACCGGTTAAGTTTTCGAGGGCTGATTTCTTGTCCTGTGATAAAAAAGACTTCTGTTTCCATCAACAAACCTTTCAGGGGACCATTTGCAAGCTTCTGGCACCATTTTTGAGTGAATTGCCAAAAGTCAGATTTTTGCTGAAATTGTGACCCCGGGGCTTAGGGATTTTTTCAAAAAAGTCTTTTCCGCATGTTAAGTTTTCGAGGGCTGATTTCTTGTCCTGTGATAGAAAGACTTCTGTTTCCATCGCCAAAGCTTTCCCGGGAGCATTAGCAAGTTTCTGGCACCATTTTTGAGTGAAATGCCAAAAGTCAGATTTTTACTGAAATTGTGACCCTCGGGGCTTAGGGATTTTTTCAAAAAAGAGTTTTCTGCAGGTTAAGTTTTCGAGGGCTGATTTCTTGTCTTGTGATAAAAAAGACTTCTGTTTCCATCGCCAAAGCTTTTTCGGGAGCATTAGCAAGCTTCTGGCACGATTTTTCAGTGAATTGCCAAAAGTCAGATTTTTGCTGAAATTGTGACCCCGGGGCTTAGGGATTTTTTCAAAAAAGTCTTTTCCGCAGGTTAAGTTTTCGAGGGCTGATTTCTTGTCCTGTGATAAAAAAGACTTCTGTTTCCATCGCCAAAGCTTTCTCGGGAGCATTAGCAAGCTTCTGGCACCATTTTTGAGTGAATTGCCAAAAGTCAGATTTTTGCTGAAATTGTGACCCCGGGGCTTAGGGATTTTTTCAAAAAAGTCTTTTCCCCCGGTTAAGTTTTCAAGGGCTGATTTCTTGTCTTGTGATAAAAAAGACTTCTGTTTCCATCGCCAAAGCTTTCAGGGGACCATTAGCAAGCTTCTGGCACCATTTTTGAGTGAATTGCCAAAAGTCAGATTTTTGCTGAAATTGTGACCCCGGGGCTTAGGGATTTTTTCAAAAAAGTCTTTTCCGCAGGTTAAGTTTTCGAGGGCTGATTTCTTGTCCTGTGATAAAAAGACTTCTGTTTCCATCGCCAAAGCTTTCTCGGGAGCATTAGCAAGCTTCTGGCACCATTTTTGAGTGAATTGCCAAAAGTCAGATTTTTGCTGAAATTGTGACCCCGGGGCTTAGGGATTTTTTCAAAAAAGTCTTTTCCGCAGGTTAAGTTTTCGAGGGCTGATTTCTTGTCCTGTGATAAAAAAGACTTCTGTTTCCATCGCCAAAGCTTTCTCGTTAGCATTAGCAAGCTTCTGGCACCATTTTTGAGTGAATTGCCAAAAGTCAGATTTTTGCTGAAATTGTGACCCCGGGGCTTAGGGATTTTTTCAAAAAAGTCTTTTCCCCCGGTTAAGTTTTCGAGGGCTGATTTCTTGTCCTGTGATAAAAAAGACTTCTGTTTCCATCGCCAAAGCTTTCAGGGGACCATTTGCAAGCTTCTGGCACCATTTTTGAGTGAATTGCCAAAAGTCAGATTTTTGCTGAAATTGTGACCCCGGGGCTTAGGGATTTTTTCAAAAAAGTCTTTTCCGCATGTTAAGTTTTCGAGGGCTGATTTCTTGTCCTGTGATAGAAAGACTTCTGTTTCCATCGCCAAAGCTTTCTCGGGAGCATTAGCAAGCTAGCTTCTGGCACCATTTTGAGTGAATTGCCAAAAGTCAGATTTTTGCTGAAATTGTGACCCCGGGGCTTAGGGATTTTTTCAAAAAAGTCTTTTCCGCCGGTTAAGTTTTCGAGGGCTGATTTCTTGTCCTGTGATAAAAAAGACTTCTGTTTCCATCGCCAAAGCTTTCAGGGGATCATTTGCAAGCTTCTGGCACCATTTTTGAGTGAATTGCCAAAAGTCAGATTTTTGCTGAAATTGTGACCCCGGGCTTAGGGATTTTTTCAAAAAAGTCTTTTCCGCAGGTTAAGATTTCGAGGGCTGATTTCTTGTCCTGTGATAAAAAAGACTTCTGTTTCCATCGCCAAAGCTTTCAGGGGATCATTTGCAAGCTTCTGGCACCATTTTTGAGTGAATTGCCAAAAGTCAGATTTTTGCTGAAATTGTGGCCCCGGGGCTTAGGATTTTTTCAAAAAAGTCTTTTCCCCGGTTAAGTTTTCGAGGGCTGATTTCTTGTCCTGTGATAAAAAAGACTTCTGTTTCCATCGCCAAAGCTTTCAGGGGACCATTTGCAAGCTTCTGGCACCATTTTTGAGTGAATTGCCAGAAGTCAGATTTTTGCTGAAATTGTGACCCCGGGGCTTAGGGATTTTTTCAAAAAGTCTTTTCCGCAGGTTAAGTTTTCGAGGGCTGATTTCTTGTCCTGTGATAGAAAGACTTCTGTTTCCATCGCCAAAGCTTTCTCGGGAGCATTAGCAAGCTTCTGGCACCATTTTTGAGTGAATTGCCAAAAGTCAGATTTTTGCTGAAATTGTGACCCCGGGGCTTAGGGATTTTTTCAAAAAAGTCTTTTCCGCAGGTTAAGTTTTCGAGGGCTGATTTCTTGTCCTGTGATAAAAAAGACTTCTGTTTCCATCGCCAAAGCTTTCTCGGGAGCATTAGCAAGCTTCTGGCACCATTTTTGAGTGAATTGCCAAAAGTCAGATTTTTGCTGAAATTGTGGCCCCGGGGCTTAGGGATTTTTTCAAAAAAGTCTTTTCCCCCGGTTAAGTTTTCGAGGGCTGATTTCTTGTCCTGTGATAAAAAAGACTTCTGTTTCCATCGCCAAAGCTTTCAGGGGACCATTTGCAAGCTTCTGGCACCATTTTTGAGTGAATTGCCAGAAGTCAGATTTTTGCTGAAATTGTGACCCCGGGGCTTAGGGATTTTTTCAAAAAAGTCTTTTCCGCAGGTTAAGTTTTCGAGGGCTGATTTCTTGTCCTGTGATAGAAAGACTTCTGTTTCCATCGCCAAAGCTTTCTCGGGAGCATTAGCAAGCTTCTGGCACCATTTTTGAGTGAATTGCCAAAAGTCAGATTTTTGCTGAAATTGTGACCCCGGGGCTTAGGGATTTTTTCAAAAAAGTCTTTTCCGCAGGTTAAGTTTTCGAGGGCTGATTTCTTGTCCTGTGATAAAAAAGACTTCTGTTTCCATCGCCAAAGCTTTCTCGGGAGCATTAGCAAGCTTCTGGCACCATTTTTGAGTGAATTGCCAAAAGTCAGATTTTTGCTGAAATTGTGGCCCCGGGGCTTAGGGATTTTTTCAAAAAAGTCTTTTCCCCCGGTTAAGTTTTCGAGGGCTGATTTCTTGTCCTGTGATAAAAAAGACTTCTGTTTCCATCGCCAAAGCTTTCAGGGGACCATTTGCAAGCTTCTGGCACCATTTTTGAGTGAATTGCCAAAAGTCAGATTTTTGCTGAAATTGTGACCCCGGGGCTTAGGGATTTTTTCAAAAAAGTCTTTTCCCCCGGTTAAGTTTTCGAGGGCTGATTTCTTGTCCTGTGATAGAAAGACTTCTGTTTCCATCGCCAAAGCTTTCTCGGGAGCATTAGCAAGCTTCTGGCACCATTTTTGAGTGAATTGCCAAAAGTCAGATTTTTGCTGAAATTGTGACCCCGGGGCTTAGGGATTTTTTCAAAAAAGTCTTTTCCGCAGGTTAAGTTTTCGAGGGCTGATTTCTTGTCCTGTGATAGAAAGACTTCTGTTTCCATCGCCAAAGCTTTCTCGGGAGCATTAGCAAGCTTCTGGCACCATTTTTGAGTGAATTGCCAAAAGTCAGATTTTTGCTGAAATTGTGACCCCGGGGCTTAGGGATTTTTTCAAAAAAGTCTTTTCCGCAGGTTAAGTTTTCGAGGGCTGATTTCTTGTCCTGTGATAAAAAAGACTTCTGTTTCCATCGCCAAAGCTTTCTCGGGAGCATTAGCAAGCTTCTGGCACCATTTTTGAGTGAATTGCCAAAAGTCAGATTTTTGCTGAAATTGTGACCCCGGGGCTTAGGGATTTTTTCAAAAAAGTCTTTTCCGCCGGTTAAGTTTTCGAGGGCTGATTTCTTGTCCTGTGATAAAAAAGACTTCTGTTTCCATCGCCAAAGCTTTCAGGGGATCATTTGCAAGCTTCTGGCACCATTTTTGAGTGAATTGCCAAAAGTCAGATTTTTGCTGAAATTGTGACCCCGGGGCTTAGGGATTTTTTCAAAAAAGTCTTTTCCGCAGGTTAAGTTTTCGAGGGCTGATTTCTTGTCCTGTGATAAAAAAGACTTCTGTTTCCATCGCCAAAGCTTTCAGGGGATCATTTGCAAGCTTCTGGCACCATTTTTGAGTGAATTGCCAAAAGTCAGATTTTTGCTGAAATTGTGACCCCGGGGCTTAGGGATTTTTTCAAAAAAGTCTTTTCCACCGGTTAAGTTTTTGAGGGCTGATTTCTTGTCCTGTGATAAAAAAGACTTCTGTTTCCATCAACAAACCTTTCAGGGGACCATTTGCAAGCTTCTGGCACCATTTTTGAGTGAATTGCCAAAAGTCAGATTTTTGCTGAAATTGTGACCCCGGGGCTTAGGGATTTTTTCAAAAAAGTCTTTTCCGCATGTTAAGTTTTCGAGGGCTGATTTCTTGTCCTGTGATAGAAAGACTTCTGTTTCCATCGCCAAAGCTTTCCCGGGAGCATTAGCAAGTTTCTGGCACCATTTTTGAGTGAAATGCCAAAAGTCAGATTTTTACTGAAATTGTGACCCTCGGGGCTTAGGGATTTTTTCAAAAAAGAGTTTTCTGCAGGTTAAGTTTTCGAGGGCTGATTTCTTGTCTTGTGATAAAAAAGACTTCTGTTTCCATCGCCAAAGCTTTTTCGGGAGCATTAGCAAGCTTCTGGCACGATTTTTCAGTGAATTGCCAAAAGTCAGATTTTTGCTGAAATTGTCACCCCGGGGCTTAGGGATTTTTTCAAAAAAGTCTTTTCCGCAGGTTAAGTTTTCGAGGGCTGATTTCTTGTCCTGTGATAAAAAAAGACTTCTGTTTCCATCGCCAAAGCTTTTTCGGAAGCATTTGCAAGCTTCTGGCACGATTTTTGAGTGAATTGCCAAAAGTCAGATTTTTGCTGAAATTGTGACCCCGGGGCTTAGGGATTTTTTCAAAAAAGTCTTTTTCGCCGGTTAAGTTTTCGAGGGCTGATTTCTTGTCCTGTGATAAAAAAGACTTCTGTTTCCATCGCCAAAGCTTTCAGGGGATCATTTGCAAGCTTCTGGCACCATTTTTGAGTGAATTGCCAAAAGTCAGATTTTTGCTGAAATTGTGACCCCGGGGCTTAGGGATTTTTTCAAAAAAGTCTTTTCCGCAAGTTAAGTTTTCGAGGGCTGATTTCTTGTCCTGTGATAAAAAAGACTTCTGTTTCCATCGCCAAAGCTTTCAGGGGATCATTTGCAAGCTTCTGGCACCATTTTTGAGTGAAATGCCAAAAGTCAGATTTTTGCTGAAATTGTGACCCCGGGGCTTAGGGATTTTTTCAAAAAAGTCTTTTCCGCATGTTAAGTTTTGGAGGGCTGATTTCTTGTCCTGTGATAAAAAGACTTCTGTTTCCATCGCCAAAGCTTTCTCGGGAGCATTAGCAAGCTTCTGGCACCATTTTTGAGTGAATTGCCAAAAGTCAGATTTTTGCTGAAATTGTGACCCCGGGGCTTAGGGATTTTTTCAAAAAAGTCTTTTCCGCATGTTAAGTTTTCGAGGGCTGATTTCTTGTCCTGTGATAAAAAAGACTTCTGTTTCCATCGCCAAAGCTTTCAGGGGATCATTTGCAAGCTTCTGGCACCATTTTTGAGTGAATTGCCAAAAGTCAGATTTTTGCTGAAATTGTGACCCCGGGGCTTAGGGATTTTTTCAAAAAAGTCCTTTCCGCATGTTAAGTTTTCGAGGGCTGATTTCTTGTCCTGTGATAGAAAGACTTCTGTTTCCATCGCCAAAGCTTTCTCGGGAGCATTAGCAAGCTTCTGGCACCATTTTTGAGTGAATTGCCAAAAGTCAGATTTTTGCTGAAATTGTGACCCTCGGGGCTTAGGAATTTTTTCAAAAAAGTCTTTTCCGCAGGTTAAGTTTTCGAGGGCTGATTTCTTGTCCTGTGATAAAAAAGACTTCTGTTTCCATCGCCAAAGCTTTTTCGGGAGCATTTGCAAGCTTCTGGCACGATTTTTGAGTGAATTGCCAAAAGTCAGATTTTTGCTGAAATTGTGACCCCGGGGCTTAGGGATTTTTTCAAAAAAGTCTTTTTCGCCGGTTAAGTTTTCGAGGGCTGATTTCTTGTCCTGTGATAAAAAAGACTTCTGTTTCCATCGCCAAAGCTTTCAGGGGATCATTTGCAAGCTTCTGGCACCATTTTTGAGTGAATTGCCCAAAGTCAGATTTTTGCTGAAATTGTGACCCCGGGGCTTAGGGATTTTTTCAAAAAAGTCTTTTCCACCGGTTAAGTTTTCGAGGGCTGATTTCTTGTCCTGTGATAAAAAAGACTTCTGTTTCCATCGCCAAAGCTTTCTCGGGAGCATTAGCAAGCTTCTGGCACCATTTTTGAGTGAATTGCCAAAAGTCAGATTTTTGCTGAAATTGTGACCCCGGGGCTTAGGGATTTTTTCAAAAAAGTCTTTTTCGCCGGTTAAGTTTTCGAGGGCTGATTTCTTGTCCTCTGATAAAAAAGACTTCTGTTTCCATCGCCAAAGCTTTCAGGGGATCATTTGCAAGCTTCTGGCACCATTTTTGAGTGAATTGCCAAAAGTCAGATTTTTGCTGAAATTGTGACCCCGGGGCTTAGGGATTTTTTCAAAAAAGTCTTTTCCACCGGTTAAGTTTTCGAGGGCTGATTTCTTGTCCTGTGATAAAAAAGACTTCTGTTTCCATCGCCAAAGCTTTCAGGGGATCATTTGCAAGCTTCTGGCACCATTTTTGAGTGACTTGCCAAAAGTCAGATTTTTGCTGAAATTGTGACCCCGGGGCTTAGGGATTTTTTCAAAAAAGTCTTTTCCGCATGTTAAGTTTTCGAGGGCTGATTTCTTGTCCTGTGATAGAAAGACTTCTGTTTCCATCGCCAAAGCTTTCTCGGGAGCATTAGCAAGCTTCTGGCACCATTTTTGAGTGAATTGCCAAAAGTCAGATTTTTGCTGAAATTGTGACCCCGGGGCTTAGGGATTTTTTCAAAAAAGTCTTTTCCGCAGGTTAAGTTTTCGAGGGCTGATTTCTTGTCCTGTGATAAAAAAGACTTCTGTTTCCATCGCCAAAGCTTTCTCGGGAGCATTAGCAAGCTTCTGGCACCATTTTTGAGTGAATTGCCAAAAGTCAGATTTTTGCTGAAATTGTGACCCCGGGGCTTAGGGATTTTTTCAAAAAAGTCTTTTCCGCCGGTTAAGTTTTCGAGGGCTGATTTCTTGTCTTGTGATAAAAAAGACTTCTGTTTCCATCGCCAAAGCTTTCAGGGGACCATTTGCAAGCTTCTGGCACCATTTTTGAGTGAATTGCCAAAAGTCAGATTTTTGCTGAAATTGTGACCCCGGGGCTTAGGGATTTTTTCAAAAAAGTCTTTTCCGCAGGTTAAGTTTTCGATGGCTGATTTCTTGTCCTGTGATAAAAAGACTTCTGTTTCCATCGCCAAAGCTTTCTCGGGAGCATTAGCAAGCTTCTGGCACCATTTTTGAGTGAATTGCCAAGTCAGATTTTTGCTGAAATTGTGACCCCGGGGCTTAGGGATTTTTTCAAAAAAGTCTTTTCCGCCGGTTAAGTTTTCGAGGGCTGATTTCTTGTCCTGTGATAAAAAAGACTTCTGTTTCCATCGCCAAAGCTTTCAGGGGATCATTTGCAAGCTTCTGGCACCATTTTTGAGTGAATTGCCAAAAGTCAGATTTTTGCTGAAATTGTGACCCCGGGGCTTAGGGATTTTTTCAAAAAAGTCTTTTCCGCAGGTTAAGTTTTCGAGGGCTGATTTCTTGTCCTGTGATAGAAAGACTTCTGTTTCCATCGCCAAAGCTTTCTCGGGAGCATTAGCAAGCTTCTGGCACCATTTTTGAGTGAATTGCCAAAAGTCAGATTTTTGCTGAAATTGTGACCCCGGGGCTTAGGGATTTTTTCAAAAAAGTCTTTTCCGCAGGTTAAGTTTTCGAGGGCTGATTTCTTGTCCTGTGATAAAAAAGACTTCTGTTTCCATCGCCAAAGCTTTCTCGGGAGCATTAGCAAGCTTCTGGCACCATTTTTGAGTGAATTGCCAAAAGTCAGATTTTTGCTGAAATTGTGACCCCGGGGCTTAGGGATTTTTTCAAAAAAGTCTTTTCCGCCGGTTAAGTTTTCGAGGGCTGATTTCTTGTCCTGTGATAAAAAAGACTTCTGTTTCCATCGCCAAAGCTTTCAGGGGATCATTTGCAAGCTTCTGGCACCATTTTTGAGTGAATTGCCAAAAGTCAGATTTTTGCTGAAATTGTGACCCCGGGGCTTAGGGATTTTTTCAAAAAAGTCTTTTCCGCAGGTTAAGTTTTCGAGGGCTGATTTCTTGTCCTGTGATAAAAAAGACTTCTGTTTCCATCGCCAAAGCTTTCAGGGGATCATTTGCAAGCTTCTGGCACCATTTTTGAGTGAATTGCCAAAAGTCAGATTTTTGCTGAAATTGTGGCCCCGGGGCTTAGGGATTTTTTCAAAAAAGTCTTTTCCACCGGTTAAGTTTTCGAGGGCTGATTTCTTGTCCTGTGATAAAAAAAGACTTCTGTTTCCATCAACAAACCTTTCAGGGGACCATTTGCAAGCTTCTGGCACCATTTTTGAGTGAATTGCCAAAAGTCAGATTTTTGCTGAAATTGTGACCCCGGGGCTTAGGGATTTTTTCAAAAAAGTCTTTTCCGCATGTTAAGTTTTCGAGGGCTGATTTCTTGTCCTGTGATAGAAAGACTTCTGTTTCCATCGCCAAAGCTTTCCCGGGAGCATTAGCAAGTTTCTGGCACCATTTTTGAGTGAAATGCCAAAAGTCAGATTTTTACTGAAATTGTGACCCTCGGGGCTTAGGGATTTTTTCAAAAAAGAGTTTTCTGCAGGTTAAGTTTTCGAGGGCTGATTTCTTGTCTTGTGATAAAAAAGACTTCTGTTTCCTTCGCCAAAGCTTTTTCGGGAGCATTAGCAAGCTTCTGGCACGATTTTTCAGTGAATTGCCAAAAGTCAGATTTTTGCTGAAATTGTGACCCCGGGGCTTAGGGATTTTTTCAAAAAAGTCTTTTCCGCAGGTTAAGTTTTCGAGGGTTGATTTCTTGTCCTGTGATAAAAAAAGACTTCTGTTTCCATCGCCAAAGCTTTTTCGGAAGCATTTGCAAGCTTCTGGCACGATTTTTGAGTGAATTGCCAAAAGTCAGATTTTTGCTGAAATTGTGACCCCGGGGCTTAGGGATTTTTTCAAAAAAGTCTTTTTCGCCGGTTAAGTTTTCGAGGGCTGATTTCTTGTCCTGTGATAAAAAAGACTTCTGTTTCCATCGCCAAAGCTTTCAGGGGATCATTTGCAAGCTTCTGGCACCATTTTTGAGTGAATTGCCAAAAGTCAGATTTTTGCTGAAATTGTGGCCCCCGGGCTTAGGGATTTTTTCAAAAAAGTCTTTTCCACCGGTTAAGTTTTCGAGGGCTGATTTCTTGTCCTGTGATAAAAAAGACTTCTGTTTCCATCGCCAAAGCTTTCAGGGGACCATTTGCAAGCTTCTGGCACCATTTTTGAGTGAATTGCCAAAAGTCAGATTTTTGCTGAAATTGTGACCCCGGGGCTTAGGGATTTTTTCAAAAAAGTCTTTTCCGCATGTTAAGTTTTCGAGGGCTGATTTCTTGTCCTGTGATAGAAAGACTTCTGTTTCCATCGCCAAAGCTTTCTCGGGAGCATTAGCAAGCTTCTGGCACCATTTTTGAGTGAAATGCCAAAAGTCAGATTTTTGCTGAAATTGTGACCCTCGGGGCTTAGGGATTTTTTCAAAAAAGAGTTTTCCGCAGGTTAAGTTTTCGAGGGCTGATTTCTTGTCTTGTGATAAAAAAGACTTCTGTTTCCATCGCCAAAGCTTTTTCGGGAGCATTAGCAAGCTTCTGGCACGATTTTTCAGTGAATTGCCAAAAGTCAGATTTTTGCTGAAATTGTGACCCCGGGGCTTAGGGATTTTTTCAAAAAAGTCTTTTCCGCCGGTTAAGTTTTCGAGGGCTGATTTCTTGTCCTGTGATAAAAAAGACTTCTGTTTCCATCGCCAAAGCTTTCAGGGGATCATTTGCAAGCTTCTGGCACCATTTTTGAGTGAATTGCCCAAAGTCAGATTTTTGCTGAAATTGTGACCCCGGGGCTTAGGGATTTTTTCAAAAAAGTCTTTTCCGCATGTTAAGTTTTGGAGGGCTGATTTCTTGTCCTGTGATAAAAAGACTTCTGTTTCCATCGCCAAAGCTTTCTCGGGAGCATTAGCAAGCTTCTGGCACCATTTTTGAGTGAATTGCCAAAAGTCAGATTTTTGCTGAAATGGTGACCCCGGGGCTTAGGGATTTTTTCAAAAAAGTCTTTTCCGCAGGTTAAGTTTTCGAGGGCTGATTTCTTGTCCTGTGATAAAAAAGACTTCTGTTTCCATCACCAAAGCTTTCAGGGGACCATTTGCAAGCTTCTGGCACCATTTTTGAGTGAATTGCCAAAAGTCAGATTTTTGCTGAAATTGTGACCCCGGGGCTTGGGGATTTTTTCAAAAAAGTCTTTTCCACAGGTTAAGTTTTCGAGGGCTGATTTCTTGTCCTGTGATAAAAAAGACTTCTGTTTCCATCGCCAAAGCTTTCAGGGGATCATTTGCAAGCTTCTGGCACCATTTTTGAGTGAATTGCCAAAAGTCAGATTTTTGCTGAAATTGTGACCCCGGGGCTTAGGGATTTTTTCAAAAAAGTCTTTTCTGCCGGTTAAGTTTTTGAGGGCTGATTTCTTGTCCTGTGATAAAAAAGACTTCTGTTTCCATCGCCAAAGCTTTCAGGGGATCATTTGCAAGCTTCTGGCACCATTTTTGAGTGAATTGCCAAAAGTCAGATTTTTGCTGAAATTGTGACCCCGGGGCTTAGGGATTTTTTCAAAAAAGTCTTTTCCGCAAGTTAAGTTTTCGAGGGCTGATTTCTTGTCCTGTGATAAAAAAGACTTCTGTTTCCATCGCCAAAGCTTTCAGGGGATCATTTGCAAGCTTCTGGCACCATTTTTGAGTGAAATGCCAAAAGTCAGATTTTTGCTGAAATTGTGACCCCGGGGCTTAGGGATTTTTTCAAAAAAGTCTTTTCCGCATGTTAAGTTTTGGAGGGCTGATTTCTTGTCCTGTGATAAAAAGACTTCTGTTTCCATCGCCAAAGCTTTCTCGGGAGCATTAGCAAACTTCTGGCACCATTTTTGAGTGAATTGCCAAAAGTCAGATTTTTGCTGAAATTGTGACCCCGGGGCTTAGGGATTTTTTCAAAAAAGTCTTTTCCGCATGTTAAGTTTTCGAGGGCTGATTTCTTGTCCTGTGATAAAAAAGACTTCTGTTTCCATCGCCAAAGCTTTCAGGGGATCATTTGCAAGCTTCTGGCACCATTTTTGAGTGAATTGCCAAAAGTCAGATTTTTGCTGAAATTGTGACCCCGGGGCTTAGGGATTTTTTCAAAAAAGTCCTTTCCGCATGTTAAGTTTTCGAGGGCTGATTTCTTGTCCTGTGATAGAAAGACTTCTGTTTCCATCGCCAAAGCTTTCTCGGGAGCATTAGCAAGCTTCTGGCACCATTTTTGAGTGAATTGCCAAAAGTCAGATTTTTGCTGAAATTGTGACCCTCGGGGCTTAGGAATTTTTTCAAAAAAGTCTTTTCCGCAGGTTAAGTTTTCGAGGGCTGATTTCTTGTCCTGTGATAAAAAAGACTTCTGTTTCCATCGCCAAAGCTTTTTCGGGAGCATTTGCAAGCTTCTGGCACGATTTTTGAGTGAATTGCCAAAAGTCAGATTTTTGCTGAAATTGTGACCCCGGGGCTTAGGGATTTTTTCAAAAAAGTCTTTTTCGCCGGTTAAGTTTTCGAGGGCTGATTTCTTGTCCTGTGATAAAAAAGACTTCTGTTTCCATCGCCAAAGCTTTCAGGGGATCATTTGCAAGCTTCTGGCACCATTTTTGAGTGAATTGCCCAAAGTCAGATTTTTGCTGAAATTGTGACCCCGGGGCTTAGGGATTTTTTCAAAAAAGTCTTTTCCGCAGGTTAAGTTTTCGAGGGCTGATTTCTTGTCCTGTGATAAAAAAGACTTCTGTTTCCATCGCCAAAGCTTTCTCGGGAGCATTAGCAAGCTTCTGGCACCATTTTTGAGTGAATTGCCAAAAGTCAGATTTTTGCTGAAATTGTGACCCCGGGGCTTAGGGATTTTTTCAAAAAAGTCTTTTCCGCCGGTTAAGTTTTCGAGGGCTGATTTCTTGTCCTGTGATAAAAAAGACTTCTGTTTCCATCGCCAAAGCTTTCAGGGGATCATTTGCAAGCTTCTGGCACCATTTTTGAGTGAAATGCCAAAAGTCAGATTTTTGCTGAAATTGTGACCCCGGGGCTTAGGGATTTTTTCAAAAAAGTCTTTTCCGCATGTTAAGTTTTGGAGGGCTGATTTCTTGTCCTGTGATAAAAAGACTTCTGTTTCCATCGCCAAAGCTTTCTCGGGAGCATTAGCAAACTTCTGGCACCATTTTTGAGTGAATTGCCAAAAGTCAGATTTTTGCTGAAATTGTGACCCCGGGGCTTAGGGATTTTTTCAAAAAAGTCTTTTCCGCATGTTAAGTTTTCGAGGGCTGATTTCTTGTCCTGTGATAAAAAAGACTTTTGTTTCCATCGCCAAAGCTTTCAGGGGATCATTTGCAAGCTTCTGGCACCATTTTTGAGTGAATTGCCAAAAGTCAGATTTTTGCTGAAATTGTGACCCCGGGGCTTAGGGATTTTTTCAAAAAAGTCCTTTCCGCATGTTAAGTTTTCGAGGGCTGATTTCTTGTCCTGTGATAGAAAGACTTCTGTTTCCATCGCCAAAGCTTTCTCGGGAGCATTAGCAAGCTTCTGGCACCATTTTTGAGTGAATTGCCAAAAGTCAGATTTTTGCTGAAATTGTGACCCTCGGGGCTTAGGAATTTTTTCAAAAAAGTCTTTTCCGCAGGTTAAGTTTTCGAGGGCTGATTTCTTGTCCTGTGATAAAAAAGACTTCTGTTTCCATCGCCAAAGCTTTTTCGGGAGCATTTGCAAGCTTCTGGCACGATTTTTGAGTGAATTGCCAAAAGTCAGATTTTTGCTGAAATTGTGACCCCGGGGCTTAGGGATTTTTTCAAAAAAGTCTTTTTCGCCGGTTAAGTTTTCGAGGGCTGATTTCTTGTCCTGTGATAAAAAAGACTTCTGTTTCCATCGCCAAAGCTTTCAGGGGATCATTTGCAAGCTTCTGGCACCATTTTTGAGTGAATTGCCCAAAGTCAGATTTTTGCTGAAATTGTGACCCCGGGGCTTAGGGATTTTTTCAAAAAAGTCTTTTCCGCAGGTTAAGTTTTCGAGGGCTGATTTCTTGTCCTGTGATAAAAAAGACTTCTGTTTCCATCGCCAAAGCTTTCTCGGGAGCATTAGCAAGCTTCTGGCACCATTTTTGAGTGAATTGCCAAAAGTCAGATTTTTGCTGAAATTGTGACCCCGGGGCTTAGGGATTTTTTCAAAAAAGTCTTTTCCGCCGGTTAAGTTTTCGAGGGCTGATTTCTTGTCCTGTGATAAAAAAGACTTCTGTTTCCATCGCCAAAGCTTTCAGGGGATCATTTGCAAGCTTCTGGCACCATTTTTGAGTGAATTGCCAAAAGTCAGATTTTTGCTGAAATTGTGACCCCGGGGCTTAGGGATTTTTTCAAAAAAGTCTTTTCCGCCGGTTAAGTTTTCGAGGGCTGATTTCTTGTCCTGTGATAAAAAAGACTTCTGTTTCCATCGCCAAAGCTTTCAGGGGATCATTTGCAAGCTTCTGGCACCATTTTTGAGTGAATTGCCAAAAGTCAGATTTTTGCTGAAATTGTGACCCCGGGGCTTAGGGATTTTTTCAAAAAAGTCTTTTCCGCAGGTTAAGTTTTCGAGGGCTGATTTCTTGTCCTGTGATAAAAAAGACTTCTGTTTCCATCGCCAAAGCTTTCAGGGGATCATTTGCAAGCTTCTGGCACCATTTTTGAGTGAATTGCCAAAAGTCAGATTTTTGCTGAAATTGTGACCCCGGGGCTTAGGGATTTTTTCAAAAAAGTCTTTTCCGCAGGTTAAGTTTTCGAGGGCTGATTTCTTGTCCTGTGATAAAAAAGACTTCTGTTTCCATTACCAAAGCTTTCAGGGGATCATTTGCAAGCTTCTGGCACCATTTTTGAGTGAATTGCCAAAAGTCAGATTTTAGCTGAAATTGTGACCCCGGGGCTTAGGGATTTTTTCAAAAAAGTCTTTTCCGCAGGTTAAGTTTTCGAGGGCTGATTTCTTGTCCTGTGATAAAAAAGACTTCTGTTTCCATCGCCAAAGCTTTCTCGGGAGCATTTGCAAGCTTCTGGCACCATTTTTGAGTGAATTGCCAAAAGTCAGATTTTTGCTGAAATTGTGACCCCGGGGCTTAGGGATTTTTTCAAAAAAGTCTTTTCCGCATGTTAAGTTTTGGAGGGCTGATTTCTTGTCCTGTGATAAAAAGACTTCTGTTTCCATCGCCAAAGCTTTCTCGGGAGCATTAGCAAGCTTCTGGCACCATTTTTGAGTGAATTGCCAAAAGTCAGATTTTTGCTGAAATTGTGACCCTGGGGCTTAGGGATTTTTTCAAAAAAGTCTTTTCCGCAGGTTAAGTTTTTGAGGGCCTATTTCTTGTCCTGTGATAAAAAAGACTTCTGTTTCCATCGCCAAAGCTTTCTCGGGAGCATTAGCAAGCTTCTGGCACCATTTTTGAGTGAATTGCCAAAAGTCAGATTTTTGCTGAAATGGTGACCCCGGGGCTTAGGGATTTTTTCAAAAAAGTCTTTTCCGCCGGTTAAGTTTTCGAGGGCTGATTTCTTGTCCTGTGATAAAAAAGACTTCTGTTTCCATCGCCAAAGCTTTCAGGGGATCATTTGCAAGCTTCTGGCACCATTTTTGAGTGAATTGCCAAAAGTCAGATTTTTGCTGAAATTGTGACCCCGGGGCTTAGGGATTTTTTCAAAAAAGTCTTTTCCGCCGGTTAAGTTTTCGAGGGCTGATTTCTTGTCCTGTGATAAAAAAGACTTCTGTTTCCATCGCCAAAGCTTTCAGGGGATCATTTGCAAGCTTCTGGCACCATTTTTGAGTGAATTGCCAAAAGTCAGATTTTTGCTGAAATTGTGACCCCGGGGCTTAGGGATTTTTTCAAAAAAGTCTTTTCCGCCGGTTAAGTTTTCGAGGGCTGATTTCTTGTCCTGTGATAAAAAAGACTTCTGTTTCCATCGCCAAAGCTTTCAGGGGATCATTTGCAAGCTTCTGGCACCATTTTTGAGTGAATTGCCAAAAGTCAGATTTTTGCTGAAATTGTGACCCCGGGGCTTAGGGATTTTTTCAAAAAAGTCTTTTCCGCAGGTTAAGTTTTCGAGGGCTGATTTCTTGTCCTGTGATAAAAAAGACTTCTGTTTCCATTACCAAAGCTTTCAGGGGATCATTTGCAAGCTTCTGGCACCATTTTTGAGTGAATTGCCAAAAGTCAGATTTTAGCTGAAATTGTGACCCCGGGGCTTAGGGATTTTTTCAAAAAAGTCTTTTCCGCCGGTTAAGTTTTCGAGGGCTGATTTCTTGTCCTGTGATAAAAAAAGACTTCTGTTTCCATCGCCAAAGCTTTCAGGGGACCATTTGCAAGCTTCTGGCACCATTTTTGAGTGAATTGCCAAAAGTCAGATTTTTGCTGAAATTGTGACCCCGGGGCTTAGGGATTTTTTCAAAAAAGTCTTTTCCGCATGTTAAGTTTTGGAGGGCTGATTTCTTGTCCTGTGATAAAAAGACTTCTGTTTCCATCGCCAAAGCTTTCTCGGGAGCATTAGCAAGCTTCTGGCACCATTTTTGAGTGAATTGCCAAAAGTCAGATTTTTGCTGAAATTGTGACCCCGGGGCTTAGGGATTTTTTCAAAAAAGTCTTTTCCGCAGGTTAAGTTTTTGAGGGCCTATTTCTTGTCCTGTGATAAAAAAGACTTCTGTTTCCATCGCCAAAGCTTTCTCAGGAGCATTAGCAAGCTTCTGGCACCATTTTTGAGTGAATTGCCAAAAGTCAGATTTTTGCTGAAATGGTGACCCCGGGGCTTAGGGATTTTTTCAAAAAAGTCTTTTCCGCCGGTTAAGTTTTCGAGGGCTGATTTCTTGTCCTGTGATAAAAAAGACTTCTGTTTCCATCGCCAAAGCTTTCAGGGGATCATTTGCAAGCTTCTGGCACCATTTTTGAGTGAATTGCCAAAAGTCAGATTTTAGCTGAAATTGTGACCCCGGGGCTTAGGGATTTTTTCAAAAAAGTCTTTTCCGCAGGTTAAGTTTTCGAGGGCTGATTTCTTGTCCTGTGATAAAAAAGACTTCTGTTTCCATCGCCAAAGCTTTCAGGGGATCATTTGCAAGCTTCTGGCACCATTTTTGAGTGAATTGCCAAAAGTCAGATTTTAGCTGAAATTGTGACCCCGGGGCTTAGGGATTTTTTCAAAAAAGTCTTTTCCGCCGGTTAAGTTTTCGAGGGCTGATTTCTTGTCCTGTGATAAAAAAGACTTCTGTTTCCATCGCCAAAGCTTTCAGGGGACCATTTGCAAGCTTCTGGCACCATTTTTGAGTGAATTGCCAAAAGTCAGATTTTTGCTGAAATTGTGACCCCGGGGCTTAGGGATTTTTTCAAAAAAGTCTTTTCCGCATGTTAAGTTTTGGAGGGCTGATTTCTTGTCCTGTGATAAAAAGACTTCTGTTTCCATCGCCAAAGCTTTCTCGGGAGCATTAGCAAGCTTCTGGCACCATTTTTGAGTGAATTGCCAAAAGTCAGATTTTTGCTGAAATTGTGACCCCGGGGCTTAGGGATTTTTTCAAAAAAGTCTTTTCCGCAGGTTAAGTTTTTGAGGGCCTATTTCTTGTCCTGTGATAAAAAAGACTTCTGTTTCCATCGCCAAAGCTTTCTCGGGAGCATTTGCAAGCTTCTGGCACCATTTTTGAGTGAATTGCCAAAAGTCAGATTTTTGCTGAAATGGTGACCCCGGGGCTTAGGGATTTTTTCAAAAAAGTCTTTTCCGCCGGTTAAGTTTTCGAGGGCTGATTTCTTGTCCTGTGATAAAAAAGACTTCTGTTTCCATCGCCAAAGCTTTCAGGGGATCATTTGCAAGCTTCTGGCACCATTTTTGAGTGAATTGCCAAAAGTCAGATTTTTGCTGAAATTGTGACCCCGGGTTTTTCAAAAAAGTCTTTTCCGCAGGTTAAGTTTTCGAGGGCTGATTTCTTGTCCTGTGATAAAAAAGACTTCTGTTTCCATCGCCAAAGCTTTCAGGGGACCATTTGCAAGCTTCTGGCACCATTTTTGAGTGAATTGCCAAAAGTCAGATTTTTGCTGAAATTGTGACCCCGGGGCTTAGGGATTTTTTCAAAAAAGTCTTTTCCGCAGGTTAAGTTTTTGAGGGCCTATTTCTTGTCCTGTGATAAAAAAGACTTCTGTTTCCATCGCCAAAGCTTTCTCGGGAGCATTAGCAAGCTTCTGGCACCATTTTTGAGTGAATTGCCAAAAGTCAGATTTTTGCTGAAATGGTGACCCCGGGGCTTAGGGATTTTTTCAAAAAAGTCTTTTCCGCCGGTTAAGTTTTCGAGGGCTGATTTCTTGTCCTGTGATAAAAAAGACTTCTGTTTCCATCGCCAAAGCTTTCAGGGGATCATTTGCAAGCTTCTGGCACCATTTTTGAGTGAATTGCCAAAAGTCAGATTTTTGCTGAAATTGTGACCCCGGGGCTTAGGGATTTTTTCAAAAAAGTCTTTTCCGCAGGTTAAGTTTTCGAGGGCTGATTTCTTGTCCTGTGATAAAAAAGACTTCTGTTTCCATTACCAAAGCTTTCAGGGGATCATTTGCAAGCTTCTGGCACCATTTTTGAGTGAATTGCCAAAAGTCAGATTTTAGCTGAAATTGTGACCCCGGGGCTTAGGGATTTTTTCAAAAAAGTCTTTTCCGCAGGTTAAGTTTTCGAGGGCTGATTTCTTGTCCTGTGATAAAAAAGACTTCTGTTTCCATCGCCAAAGCTTTCTCGGGAGCATTTGCAAGCTTCTGGCACCATTTTTGAGTGAATTGCCAAAAGTCAGATTTTTGCTGAAATTGTGACCCCGGGGCTTAGGGATTTTTTCAAAAAAGTCTTTTCCGCATGTTAAGTTTTGGAGGGCTGATTTCTTGTCCTGTGATAAAAAGACTTCTGTTTCCATCGCCAAAGCTTTCTCGGGAGCATTAGCAAGCTTCTGGCACCATTTTTGAGTGAATTGCCAAAAGTCAGATTTTTGCTGAAATTGTGACCCTGGGGCTTAGGGATTTTTTCAAAAAAGTCTTTTCCGCAGGTTAAGTTTTTGAGGGCCTATTTCTTGTCCTGTGATAAAAAAGACTTCTGTTTCCATCGCCAAAGCTTTCTCGGGAGCATTAGCAAGCTTCTGGCACCATTTTTGAGTGAATTGCCAAAAGTCAGATTTTTGCTGAAATGGTGACCCCGGGGCTTAGGGATTTTTTCAAAAAAGTCTTTTCCGCCGGTTAAGTTTTCGAGGGCTGATTTCTTGTCCTGTGATAAAAAAGACTTCTGTTTCCATCGCCAAAGCTTTCAGGGGATCATTTGCAAGCTTCTGGCACCATTTTTGAGTGAATTGCCAAAAGTCAGATTTTTGCTGAAATTGTGACCCCGGGGCTTAGGGATTTTTTCAAAAAAGTCTTTTCCGCAGGTTAAGTTTTCGAGGGCTGATTTCTTGTCCTGTGATAAAAAAGACTTCTGTTTCCATTACCAAAGCTTTCAGGGGATCATTTGCAAGCTTCTGGCACCATTTTTGAGTGAATTGCCAAAAGTCAGATTTTAGCTGAAATTGTGACCCCGGGGCTTAGGGATTTTTTCAAAAAAGTCTTTTCCGCAGGTTAAGTTTTCGAGGGCTGATTTCTTGTCCTGTGATAAAAAAGACTTCTGTTTCCATCGCCAAAGCTTTCTCGGGAGCATTTGCAAGCTTCTGGCACCATTTTTGAGTGAATTGCCAAAAGTCAGATTTTTGCTGAAATTGTGACCCCGGGGCTTAGGGATTTTTTCAAAAAAGTCTTTTCCGCATGTTAAGTTTTGGAGGGCTGATTTCTTGTCCTGTGATAAAAAGACTTCTGTTTCCATCGCCAAAGCTTTCTCGGGAGCATTAGCAAGCTTCTGGCACCATTTTTGAGTGAATTGCCAAAAGTCAGATTTTTGCTGAAATTGTGACCCTGGGGCTTAGGGATTTTTTCAAAAAAGTCTTTTCCGCAGGTTAAGTTTTTGAGGGCCTATTTCTTGTCCTGTGATAAAAAAGACTTCTGTTTCCATCGCCAAAGCTTTCTCGGGAGCATTAGCAAGCTTCTGGCACCATTTTTGAGTGAATTGCCAAAAGTCAGATTTTTGCTGAAATGGTGACCCCGGGGCTTAGGGATTTTTTCAAAAAAGTCTTTTCCGCCGGTTAAGTTTTCGAGGGCTGATTTCTTGTCCTGTGATAAAAAAGACTTCTGTTTCCATCGCCAAAGCTTTCAGGGGATCATTTGCAAGCTTCTGGCACCATTTTTGAGTGAATTGCCAAAAGTCAGATTTTAGCTGAAATTGTGACCCCGGGGCTTAGGGATTTTTTCAAAAAAGTCTTTTCCGCAGGTTAAGTTTTCGAGGGCTGATTTCTTGTCCTGTGATAAAAAAGACTTCTGTTTCCATTACCAAAGCTTTCAGGGGATCATTTGCAAGCTTCTGGCACCATTTTTGAGTGAATTGCCAAAAGTCAGATTTTAGCTGAAATTGTGACCCCGGGGCTTAGGGATTTTTTCAAAAAAGTCTTTTCCGCCGGTTAAGTTTTCGAGGGCTGATTTCTTGTCCTGTGATAAAAAAGACTTCTGTTTCCATCGCCAAAGCTTTCAGGGGACCATTTGCAAGCTTCTGGCACCATTTTTGAGTGAATTGCCAAAAGTCAGATTTTTGCTGAAATTGTGACCCCGGGGCTTAGGGATTTTTTCAAAAAAGTCTTTTCCGCATGTTAAGTTTTGGAGGGCTGATTTCTTGTCCTGTGATAAAAAGACTTCTGTTTCCATCGCCAAAGCTTTCTCGGGAGCATTAGCAAGCTTCTGGCACCATTTTTGAGTGAATTGCCAAAAGTCAGATTTTTGCTGAAATTGTGACCCCGGGGCTTAGGGATTTTTTCAAAAAAGTCTTTTCCGCAGGTTAAGTTTTTGAGGGCCTATTTCTTGTCCTGTGATAAAAAAGACTTCTGTTTCCATCGCCAAAGCTTTCTCGGGAGCATTTGCAAGCTTCTGGCACCATTTTTGAGTGAATTGCCAAAAGTCAGATTTTTGCTGAAATGGTGACCCCGGGGCTTAGGGATTTTTTCAAAAAAGTCTTTTCCGCCGGTTAAGTTTTCGAGGGCTGATTTCTTGTCCTGTGATAAAAAAGACTTCTGTTTCCATCGCCAAAGCTTTCAGGGGATCATTTGCAAGCTTCTGGCACCATTTTTGAGTGAATTGCCAAAAGTCAGATTTTTGCTGAAATTGTGACCCCGGGTTTTTCAAAAAAGTCTTTTCCGCAGGTTAAGTTTTCGAGGGCTGATTTCTTGTCCTGTGATAAAAAAGACTTCTGTTTCCATCGCCAAAGCTTTCAGGGGACCATTTGCAAGCTTCTGGCACCATTTTTGAGTGAATTGCCAAAAGTCAGATTTTTGCTGAAATTGTGACCCCGGGGCTTAGGGATTTTTTCAAAAAAGTCTTTTCCGCAGGTTAAGTTTTTGAGGGCCTATTTCTTGTCCTGTGATAAAAAAGACTTCTGTTTCCATCGCCAAAGCTTTCTCGGGAGCATTAGCAAGCTTCTGGCACCATTTTTGAGTGAATTGCCAAAAGTCAGATTTTTGCTGAAATGGTGACCCCGGGGCTTAGGGATTTTTTCAAAAAAGTCTTTTCCGCCGGTTAAGTTTTCGAGGGCTGATTTCTTGTCCTGTGATAAAAAAGACTTCTGTTTCCATCGCCAAAGCTTTCAGGGGATCATTTGCAAGCTTCTGGCACCATTTTTGAGTGAATTGCCAAAAGTCAGATTTTTGCTGAAATTGTGACCCCGGGGCTTAGGGATTTTTTCAAAAAAGTCTTTTCCGCAGGTTAAGTTTTCGAGGGCTGATTTCTTGTCCTGTGATAAAAAAGACTTCTGTTTCCATTACCAAAGCTTTCAGGGGATCATTTGCAAGCTTCTGGCACCATTTTTGAGTGAATTGCCAAAAGTCAGATTTTTGCTGAAATTGTGACCCCGGGGCTTAGGGATTTTTTCAAAAAAGTCTTTTCCGCAGGTTAAGTTTTCGAGGGCTGATTTCTTGTCCTGTGATAAAAAAGACTTCTGTTTCCATTACCAAAGCTTTCAGGGGATCATTTGCAAGCTTCTGGCACCATTTTTGAGTGAATTGCCAAAAGTCAGATTTTAGCTGAAATTGTGACCCCGGGGCTTAGGGATTTTTTCAAAAAAGTCTTTTCCGCAGGTTAAGTTTTCGAGGGCTGATTTCTTGTCCTGTGATAAAAAAGACTTCTGTTTCCATCGCCAAAGCTTTCAGGGGATCATTTGCAAGCTTCTGGCACCATTTTTGAGTGAATTGCCAAAAGTCAGATTTTTGCTGAAATTGTGACCCCGGGGCTTAGGGATTTTTTTCAAAAAAGTCTTTTCCACCGGTTAAGTTTTCGAGGGCTGATTTCTTGTCCTGTGAGAAAAAAGACTTCTGTTTCCATCGCCAAAGCTTTCAGGGGACCATTTGCAAGCTTCTGGCACCATTTTTGAGTGAATTGCCAAAAGTCAGATTTTAGCTGAAATTGTGACCCCGGGGCTTAGGGATTTTTTCAAAAAAGTCTTTTCCGCATGTTAAGTTTTCGAGGGCTGATTTCTTGTCCTGTGATAGAAAGACTTCTGTTTCCATCGCCAAAGCTTTCTCGGGAGCATTAGCAAGCTTCTGGCACCATTTTTGAGTGAATTGCCAAAAGTCAGATTTTTGCTGAAATTGGGACCCCGGGGCTTAGGGATTTTTTCAAAAAAGTCTTTTCCGCAGGTTATGTTTTCGAGGGCTGATTTCTTGTCCTGTGATAAAAAAGACTTCTGTTTCCATCGCCAAAGCTTTCTCGGGAGCATTAGCAAGCTTCTGGCACCATTTTTGAGTGAATTGCCAAAAGTCAGATTTTTGCTGAAATTGTGACCCCGGGGCTTAGGGATTTTTTCAAAAAAGTCTTTTCCGCCGGTTAAGTTTTCGAGGGCTGATTTCTTGTCCTGTGATAAAAAAGACTTCTGTTTCCATCGCCAAAGCTTTCAGGGGATCATTTGCAAGCTTCTGGCACCATTTTTGAGTGAATTGCCAAAGGCAGATTTTTGCTGAAATTGTGACCCCGGGGCTTAGGGATTTTTTCAAAAAAGTCTTTTCCGCAGGTTAAGTTTTCGAGGGCTGATTTCTTGTCCTGTGATAAAAAAGACTTCTGTTTCCATCGCCAAAGCTTTTTCGGGAGCAATTGCAAGCTTCTGGCACGATTTTTGAGTGAATTGCCAAAAGTCAGATTTTTGCTGAAATTGTGACCCCGGGGCTTAGGGATTTTTTCAAAAAAGTCTTTTCCGCCGGTTAAGTTTTCGAGGGCTGATTTCTTGTCCTGTGATAAAAAAGACTTCTGTTTCCATTACCAAAGCTTTCAGGGGATCATTTGCAAGCTTCTGGCACCATTTTTGAGTGAATTGCCAAAAGTCAGATTTTTGCTGAAATGGTGACCCCGGGGCTTAGGGATTTTTTCAAAAAAGTTTTCCACAGGTTAAGTTTTCAAGGGCTGATTTCTTGTCCTGGGATAAAAAAGACTTCTGTTTCCATCGCCAAAGCTTTCAGGGGATCATTTGCAAGCTTCTGGCACTATTTTTCAGTGAATTGCCAAAAGTCAGATTTTTGCTGAAATTGTGACCCCGGGGCTTAGGGATTTTTTCAAAAAAGTCTTTTCCGCCGGTTAAGTTTTCGAGGGCTGATTTCTTGTCCTGTGATAAAAAAGACTTCTGTTTCCATTACCAAAGCTTTCAGGGGATCATTTGCAAGCTTCTGGCACCATTTTTGAGTGAATTGCCAAAAGTCAGATTTTAGCTGAAATTGTGACCCCGGGGCTTAGGGATTTTTTCAAAAAAGTCTTTTCCGCAGGTTAAGTTTTCGAGGGCTGATTTCTTGTCCTGGATAAAAAAGACTTCTGTTTCCATCGCCAAAGCTTTCAGGGGATCATTTGCAAGCTTCTGGCACCATTTTTGAGTGAATTGCCAAAAGTCAGATTTTAGCTGAAATTGTGACCCCGGGGCTTAGGGATTTTTTCAAAAAAGTCTTTTCCGCAGGTTAAGTTTTCGAGGGCTGATTTCTTGTCCTGTGATAAAAAAGACTTCTGTTTCCATCGCCAAAGCTTTCTCGGGAGCATTTGCAAGCTTCTGGCACCATTTTTGAGTGAATTGCCAAAAGTCAGATTTTTGCTGAAATTGTGACCCCGGGGCTTAGGGATTTTTTCAAAAAAGTCTTTTCCGCATGTTAAGTTTTGGAGGGCTGATTTCTTGTCCTGTGATAAAAAGACTTCTGTTTCCATCGCCAAAGCTTTCTCGGGAGCATTAGCAAGCTTCTGGCACCATTTTTGAGTGAATTGCCAAAAGTCAGATTTTTGCTGAAATTGTGACCCTGGGGCTTAGGGATTTTTTCAAAAAAGTCTTTTCCGCAGGTTAAGTTTTTGAGGGCCTATTTCTTGTCCTGTGATAAAAAAGACTTCTGTTTCCATCGCCAAAGCTTTCTCGGGAGCATTAGCAAGCTTCTGGCACCATTTTTGAGTGAATTGCCAAAAGTCAGATTTTTGCTGAAATGGTGACCCCGGGGCTTAGGGATTTTTTCAAAAAAGTCTTTTCCGCCGGTTAAGTTTTCGAGGGCTGATTTCTTGTCCTGTGATAAAAAAGACTTCTGTTTCCATCGCCAAAGCTTTCAGGGGATCATTTGCAAGCTTCTGGCACCATTTTTGAGTGAATTGCCAAAAGTCAGATTTTTGCTGAAATTGTGACCCCGGGGCTTAGGGATTTTTTCAAAAAAGTCTTTTCCGCAGGTTAAGTTTTCGAGGGCTGATTTCTTGTCCTGTGATAAAAAAGACTTCTGTTTCCATTACCAAAGCTTTCAGGGGATCATTTGCAAGCTTTGGCACCATTTTTGAGTGAATTGCCAAAAGTCAGATTTTAGCTGAAATTGTGACCCCGGGGCTTAGGGATTTTTTCAAAAAAGTCTTTTCCGCAGGTTAAGTTTTCGAGGGCTGATTTCTTGTCCTGTGATAAAAAAGACTTCTGTTTCCATCGCCAAAGCTTTCTCGGGAGCATTTGCAAGCTTCTGGCACCATTTTTGAGTGAATTGCCAAAAGTCAGATTTTTGCTGAAATTGTGACCCCGGGGCTTAGGGATTTTTTCAAAAAAGTCTTTTCCGCATGTTAAGTTTTGGAGGGCTGATTTCTTGTCCTGTGATAAAAAGACTTCTGTTTCCATCGCCAAAGCTTTCTCGGGAGCATTAGCAAGCTTCTGGCACCATTTTTGAGTGAATTGCCAAAAGTCAGATTTTTGCTGAAATTGTGACCCTGGGGCTTAGGGATTTTTTCAAAAAAGTCTTTTCCGCAGGTTAAGTTTTTGAGGGCCTATTTCTTGTCCTGTGATAAAAAAGACTTCTGTTTCCATCGCCAAAGCTTTCTCGGGAGCATTAGCAAGCTTCTGGCACCATTTTTGAGTGAATTGCCAAAAGTCAGATTTTTGCTGAAATGGTGACCCCGGGGCTTAGGGATTTTTTCAAAAAAGTCTTTTCCGCCGGTTAAGTTTTCGAGGGCTGATTTCTTGTCCTGTGATAAAAAAGACTTCTGTTTCCATCGCCAAAGCTTTCAGGGGATCATTTGCAAGCTTCTGGCACCATTTTTGAGTGAATTGCCAAAAGTCAGATTTTAGCTGAAATTGTGACCCCGGGGCTTAGGGATTTTTTCAAAAAAGTCTTTTCCGCAGGTTAAGTTTTCGAGGGCTGATTTCTTGTCCTGTGATAAAAAAGACTTCTGTTTCCATTACCAAAGCTTTCAGGGGATCATTTGCAAGCTTCTGGCACCATTTTTGAGTGAATTGCCAAAAGTCAGATTTTAGCTGAAATTGTGACCCCGGGGCTTAGGGATTTTTTCAAAAAAGTCTTTTCCGCCGGTTAAGTTTTCGAGGGCTGATTTCTTGTCCTGTGATAAAAAAGACTTCTGTTTCCATCGCCAAAGCTTTCAGGGGACCATTTGCAAGCTTCTGGCACCATTTTTGAGTGAATTGCCAAAAGTCAGATTTTTGCTGAAATTGTGACCCCGGGGCTTAGGGATTTTTTCAAAAAAGTCTTTTCCGCATGTTAAGTTTTGGAGGGCTGATTTCTTGTCCTGTGATAAAAAGACTTCTGTTTCCATCGCCAAAGCTTTCTCGGGAGCATTAGCAAGCTTCTGGCACCATTTTTGAGTGAATTGCCAAAAGTCAGATTTTTGCTGAAATTGTGACCCCGGGGCTTAGGGATTTTTTCAAAAAAGTCTTTTCCGCAGGTTAAGTTTTTGAGGGCCTATTTCTTGTCCTGTGATAAAAAAGACTTCTGTTTCCATCGCCAAAGCTTTCTCGGGAGCATTTGCAAGCTTCTGGCACCATTTTTGAGTGAATTGCCAAAAGTCAGATTTTTGCTGAAATGGTGACCCCGGGGCTTAGGGATTTTTTCAAAAAAGTCTTTTCCGCCGGTTAAGTTTTCGAGGGCTGATTTCTTGTCCTGTGATAAAAAAGACTTCTGTTTCCATCGCCAAAGCTTTCAGGGGATCATTTGCAAGCTTCTGGCACCATTTTTGAGTGAATTGCCAAAAGTCAGATTTTTGCTGAAATTGTGACCCCGGGTTTTTCAAAAAAGTCTTTTCCGCAGGTTAAGTTTTCGAGGGCTGATTTCTTGTCCTGTGATAAAAAAGACTTCTGTTTCCATCGCCAAAGCTTTCAGGGGACCATTTGCAAGCTTCTGGCACCATTTTTGAGTGAATTGCCAAAAGTCAGATTTTTGCTGAAATTGTGACCCCGGGGCTTAGGGATTTTTTCAAAAAAGTCTTTTCCGCAGGTTAAGTTTTTGAGGGCCTATTTCTTGTCCTGTGATAAAAAAGACTTCTGTTTCCATCGCCAAAGCTTTCTCGGGAGCATTAGCAAGCTTCTGGCACCATTTTTGAGTGAATTGCCAAAAGTCAGATTTTTGCTGAAATGGTGACCCCGGGGCTTAGGGATTTTTTCAAAAAAGTCTTTTCCGCCGGTTAAGTTTTCGAGGGCTGATTTCTTGTCCTGTGATAAAAAAGACTTCTGTTTCCATCGCCAAAGCTTTCAGGGGATCATTTGCAAGCTTCTGGCACCATTTTTGAGTGAATTGCCAAAAGTCAGATTTTTGCTGAAATTGTGACCCCGGGGCTTAGGGATTTTTTCAAAAAAGTCTTTTCCGCAGGTTAAGTTTTCGAGGGCTGATTTCTTGTCCTGTGATAAAAAAGACTTCTGTTTCCATTACCAAAGCTTTCAGGGGATCATTTGCAAGCTTCTGGCACCATTTTTGAGTGAATTGCCAAAAGTCAGATTTTTGCTGAAATTGTGACCCCGGGGCTTAGGGATTTTTTCAAAAAAGTCTTTTCCGCAGGTTAAGTTTTCGAGGGCTGATTTCTTGTCCTGTGATAAAAAAGACTTCTGTTTCCATTACCAAAGCTTTCAGGGGATCATTTGCAAGCTTCTGGCACCATTTTTGAGTGAATTGCCAAAAGTCAGATTTTAGCTGAAATTGTGACCCCGGGGCTTAGGGATTTTTTCAAAAAAGTCTTTTCCGCAGGTTAAGTTTTCGAGGGCTGATTTCTTGTCCTGTGATAAAAAAGACTTCTGTTTCCATCGCCAAAGCTTTCAGGGGATCATTTGCAAGCTTCTGGCACCATTTTTGAGTGAATTGCCAAAAGTCAGATTTTTGCTGAAATTGTGACCCCGGGGCTTAGGGATTTTTTTCAAAAAAGTCTTTTCCACCGGTTAAGTTTTCGAGGGCTGATTTCTTGTCCTGTGAGAAAAAAGACTTCTGTTTCCATCGCCAAAGCTTTCAGGGGACCATTTGCAAGCTTCTGGCACCATTTTTGAGTGAATTGCCAAAAGTCAGATTTTAGCTGAAATTGTGACCCCGGGGCTTAGGGATTTTTTCAAAAAAGTCTTTTCCGCATGTTAAGTTTTCGAGGGCTGATTTCTTGTCCTGTGATAGAAAGACTTCTGTTTCCATCGCCAAAGCTTTCTCGGGAGCATTAGCAAGCTTCTGGCACCATTTTTGAGTGAATTGCCAAAAGTCAGATTTTTGCTGAAATTGGGACCCCGGGGCTTAGGGATTTTTTCAAAAAAGTCTTTTCCGCAGGTTATGTTTTCGAGGGCTGATTTCTTGTCCTGTGATAAAAAAGACTTCTGTTTCCATCGCCAAAGCTTTCTCGGGAGCATTAGCAAGCTTCTGGCACCATTTTTGAGTGAATTGCCAAAAGTCAGATTTTTGCTGAAATTGTGACCCCGGGGCTTAGGGATTTTTTCAAAAAAGTCTTTTCCGCCGGTTAAGTTTTCGAGGGCTGATTTCTTGTCCTGTGATAAAAAAGACTTCTGTTTCCATCGCCAAAGCTTTCAGGGGATCATTTGCAAGCTTCTGGCACCATTTTTGAGTGAATTGCCAAAGGCAGATTTTTGCTGAAATTGTGACCCCGGGGCTTAGGGATTTTTTCAAAAAAGTCTTTTCCGCAGGTTAAGTTTTCGAGGGCTGATTTCTTGTCCTGTGATAAAAAAGACTTCTGTTTCCATCGCCAAAGCTTTTTCGGGAGCAATTGCAAGCTTCTGGCACGATTTTTGAGTGAATTGCCAAAAGTCAGATTTTTGCTGAAATTGTGACCCCGGGGCTTAGGGATTTTTTCAAAAAAGTCTTTTCCGCCGGTTAAGTTTTCGAGGGCTGATTTCTTGTCCTGTGATAAAAAAGACTTCTGTTTCCATTACCAAAGCTTTCAGGGGATCATTTGCAAGCTTCTGGCACCATTTTTGAGTGAATTGCCAAAAGTCAGATTTTTGCTGAAATGGTGACCCCGGGGCTTAGGGATTTTTTCAAAAAAGTTTTCCACAGGTTAAGTTTTCAAGGGCTGATTTCTTGTCCTGGGATAAAAAAGACTTCTGTTTCCATCGCCAAAGCTTTCAGGGGATCATTTGCAAGCTTCTGGCACTATTTTTCAGTGAATTGCCAAAAGTCAGATTTTTGCTGAAATTGTGACCCCGGGGCTTAGGGATTTTTTCAAAAAAGTCTTTTCCGCCGGTTAAGTTTTCGAGGGCTGATTTCTTGTCCTGTGATAAAAAAGACTTCTGTTTCCATTACCAAAGCTTTCAGGGGATCATTTGCAAGCTTCTGGCACCATTTTTGAGTGAATTGCCAAAAGTCAGATTTTAGCTGAAATTGTGACCCCGGGGCTTAGGGATTTTTTCAAAAAAGTCTTTTCCGCAGGTTAAGTTTTCGAGGGCTGATTTCTTGTCCTGGATAAAAAAGACTTCTGTTTCCATCGCCAAAGCTTTCAGGGGATCATTTGCAAGCTTCTGGCACCATTTTTGAGTGAATTGCCAAAAGTCAGATTTTTGCTGAAATTGTGACCCCGGGGCTTAGGGATTTTTTCAAAAAAGTTTTCCGCAGGTTAAGTTGTTGAGGGCTGATTTCTTGTCCTGTGATAAAAAAGACTTCTGTTTCCATTACCAAAGCTTTCAGGGGATCATTTGCAAGCTTCTGGCACCATTTTTGAGTGAATTGCCAAAAGTCAGATTTTTGCTGAAATGGTGACCCCGGGGCTTAGGGATTTTTTCAAAAAGGTCTTTTCCGCCGGTAAATTTTTTGAGGGCTGTTTTCTTGTCCTGTGATAAAAAAGACTTCTGTTTCCATCGCCAAAGCTTTCTCGGGAGCATTAGCAAGCTTCTGGCACCATTTTTGAGTGAATTGCCAAAAGTCAGATTTTTGCTGAAATTGTGACCCCGGGGCTTAGGGATTTTTTCAAAAAAGTCTTTTCCGCCGGTTAAGTTTTCGAGGGCTGATTTCTTGTCCTGTGATAAAAAAGACTTCTGTTTCCATCGCCAAAGCTTTCAGGGGATCATTTGCAAGCTTCTGGCACCATTTTTGAGTGAATTGCCAAAAGTCAGATTTTTGCTGAAATTGTGACCCCGGGGCTTAGGGATTTTTTCAAAAAAGTCTTTTCCGCCGGTTAAGTTTTTGAGGGCTGATTTCTTGTCCTGTGATAAAAAAGACTTCTGTTTCCATCGCCAAAGCTTTCAGGGGATCATTTGCAAGCTTCTGGCACCATTTTTGAGTGAATTGCCAAAAGTCAGATTTTTGCTGAAATGGTGACCCCGGGGCTTAGGGATTTTTTCAAAAAAGTCTTTTCCGCCGGTTAAGTTTTCGAGGGCTGATTTCTTGTCCTGTGATAAAAAAGACTTCTGTTTCCATCGCCAAAGCTTTCAGGGGATCATTTGCAAGCTTCTGGCACCATTTTTGAGTGAATTGCCAAAAGTCAGATTTTTGCTGAAATTGTGACCCCGGGGCTTAGGGATTTTTTCAAAAAAGTCTTTTCCGCAGGTTAAGTTTTCGAGGGCTGATTTCTTGTCCTGTGATAAAAAAGACTTCTGTTTCCATTACCAAAGCTTTCAGGGGATCATTTGCAAGCTTCTGGCACCATTTTTGAGTGAATTGCCAAAAGTCAGATTTTTGCTGAAATGGTGACCCCGGGGCTTAGGGATTTTTTCAAAAAAGTCTTTTCCGCAGGTTAAGTTTTCGAGGGCTGATTTCTTGTCCTGTGATAAAAAAGACTTCTGTTTCCATCGCCAAAGCTTTCAGGGGATCATTTGCAAGCTTCTGGCACCATTTTTGAGTGAATTGCCAAAAGTCAGATTTTTGCTGAAATTGTGACCCCGGGGCTTAGGGATTTTTTCAAAAAAGTCTTTTCCGCATGTTAAGTTTTGGAGGGCTGATTTCTTGTCCTGTGATAAAAAGACTTCTGTTTCCATCGCCAAAGCTTTCTCGGGAGCATTAGCAAGCTTCTGGCACCATTTTTGAGTGAATTGCCAAAAGTCAGATTTTTGCTGAAATTGTGACCCCGGGGCTTAGGGATTTTTTCAAAAAAGTCTTTTCCGCAGGTTAAGTTTTTGAGGGCCTATTTCTTGTCCTGTGATAAAAAAGACTTCTGTTTCCATCGCCAAAGCTTCCTCGGGAGCATTAGCAAGCTTCTGGCACCATTTTTGAGTGAATTGCCAAAAGTCAGATTTTTGCTGAAATGGTGACCCCGGGGCTTAGGGATTTTTTCAAAAAAGTCTTTTCCGCCGGTTAAGTTTTCGAGGGCTGATTTCTTGTCCTGTGATAAAAAAGACTTCTGTTTCCATCGCCAAAGCTTTCAGGGGATCATTTGCAAGCTTCTGGCACCATTTTTGAGTGAATTGCCAAAAGTCAGATTTTAGCTGAAATTGTGACCCCGGGGCTTAGGGATTTTTTCAAAAAAGTCTTTTCCGCAGGTTAAGTTTTCGAGGGCTGATTTCTTGTCCTGTGATAAAAAAGACTTCTGTTTCCATCGCCAAAGCTTTCAGGGGATCATTTGCAAGCTTCTGGCACCATTTTTGAGTGAATTGCCAAAAGTCAGATTTTTGCTGAAATTGTGACCCCGGGGCTTAGGGATTTTTTCAAAAAAGTCTTTTCCGCCGGTTAAGTTTTCGAGGGCTGATTTCTTGTCCTGTGATAAAAAAGACTTCTGTTTCCATCGCCAAAGCTTTCTCGGGAGCATTAGCAAGCTTCTGGCACCATTTCTGAGTGAATTGCCAAAAGTCAGATTTTTGCTGAAATTGTGACCCCGGGGCTTAGGGATTTTTTCAAAAAAGTCTTTTCCGCAGGTTAAGTTTTCGAGGGCTGATTTCTTGTCCTGTGATAAAAAAGACTTCTGTTTCCATCGCCAAAGCTTTCAGGGGATCATTTGCAAGCTTCTGGCACCATTTTTGAGTGAATTGCCAAAAGTCAGATTTTTGCTGAAATTGTGACCCCGGGGCTTAGGGATTTTTTCAAAAAAGTCTTTTCCGCATGTTAAGTTTTCGAGGGCTGATTTCTTGTCCTGTGATAGAAAGACTTCTGTTTCCATCGCCAAAGCTTTCTCGGGAGCATTAGCAAGCTTCTGGCACCATTTTTGAGTGAATTGCCAAAAGTCAGATTTTTGCTGAAATTGTGACCCCGGGGCTTAGGGATTTTTTCAAAAAAGTCTTTTCCGCCGGTTAAGTTTTCGAGGGCTGATTTCTTGTCCTGTGATAAAAAAGACTTCTGTTTCCATCGCCAAAGCGTTCAGGGGATCATTTGCAAGCTTCTGGCACCATTTTTGAGTGAATTGCCAAAAGTCAGATTTTAGCTGAAATTGTGACCCCGGGGCTTAGGGATTTTTTCAAAAAAGTCTTTTCCGCAGGTTAAGTTTTCGAGGGCTGATTTCTTGTCCTGTGATAAAAAAGACTTCTGTTTCCATCGCCAAAGCTTTCAGGGGATCATTTGCAAGCTTCTGGCACCATTTTTGAGTGAATTGCCAAAAGTCAGATTTTTGCTGAAATTGTGACCCCGGGGCTTAGGGATTTTCGAGGGCTGATTTCTTGTCCTGTGAGAAAAAAGACTTCTGTTTCCATCGCCAAAGCTTTCAGGGGACCATTTGCAAGCTTCTGGCACCATTTTTGAGTGAATTGCCAAAAGTCAGATTTTTGCTGAAATTGTGACCCCGGGGCTTAGGGATTTTTTCAAAAAAGTCTTTTCCGCATGTTAAGTTTTCGAGGGCTGATTTCTTGTCCTGTGATAGAAAGACTTCTGTTTCCATCGCCAAAGCTTTCTCGGGAGCATTAGCAAGCTTCTGGCACCATTTTTGAGTGAATTGCCAAAAGTCAGATTTTTGCTGAAATTGTGACCCCGGGGCTTAGGGATTTTTTCAAAAAAGTCTTTTCCGCAGGTTAAGTTTCCGAGGGCTGATTTCTTGTCCTGTGATAAAAAAGACTTCTGTTTCCATCGCCAAAGCGTTCAGGGGATCATTTGCAAGCTTCTGGCACCATTTTTGAGTGAATTGCCAAAAGTCAGATTTTAGCTGAAATTGTGACCCCGGGGCTTAGGGATTTTTTCAAAAAAGTCTTTTCCGCAGGTTAAGTTTTCGAGGGCTGATTTCTTGTCCTGTGATAAAAAAGACTTCTGTTTCCATCGCCAAAGCTTTCAGGGGATCATTTGCAAGCTTCTGGCACCATTTTTGAGTGAATTGCCAAAAGTCAGATTTTTGCTGAAATTGTGACCCCGGGGCTTAGGGATTTTCGAGGGCTGATTTCTTGTCCTGTGAGAAAAAAGACTTCTGTTTCCATCGCCAAAGCTTTCAGGGGACCATTTGCAAGCTTCTGGCACCATTTTTGAGTGAATTGCCAAAAGTCAGATTTTTGCTGAAATTGTGACCCCGGGGCTTAGGGATTTTTTCAAAAAAGTCTTTTCCGCATGTTAAGTTTTCGAGGGCTGATTTCTTGTCCTGTGATAGAAAGACTTCTGTTTCCATCGCCAAAGCTTTCTCGGGAGCATTAGCAAGCTTCTGGCACCATTTTTGAGTGAATTGCCAAAAGTCAGATTTTTGCTGAAATTGTGACCCCGGGGCTTAGGGATTTTTTCAAAAAAGTCTTTTCCGCAGGTTAAGTTTTCGAGGGCTGATTTCTTGTCCTGTGATAAAAAAGACTTCTGTTTCCATCGCCAAAGCGTTCAGGGGATCATTTGCAAGCTTCATGCACTATTTTTCAGTGAATTGCCAAAAGTCAGATTTTTGCTGAAATTGTGACCCCGGGGCTTAGGGATTTTTTCAAAAAAGTCTTTTCCGCCGGTTAAGTTTTCGAGGGCTGATTTCTTGTCCTGTGATAAAAAAGACTTCTGTTTCCATTACCAAAGCTTTCAGGGGATCATTTGCAAGCTTCTGGCACCATTTTTGAGTGAATTGCCAAAAGTCAGATTTTTGCTGAAATGGTGACCCCGGGGCTTAGGGATTTTTTCAAAAAAGTTTTCCACAGGTTAAGTTTTCAAGGGCTGATTTCTTGTCCTGGGATAAAAAAGACTTCTGTTTCCATCGCCAAAGCTTTCAGGGGATCATTTGCAAGCTTCTGGCACTATTTTTCAGTGAATTGCCAAAAGTCAGATTTTTGCTGAAATTGTGACCCCGGGGCTTAGGGATTTTTTCAAAAAAGTCTTTTCCGCCGGTTAAGTTTTCGAGGGCTGATTTCTTGTCCTGTGATAAAAAAGACTTCTGTTTCCATTACCAAAGCTTTCAGGGGATCATTTGCAAGCTTCTGGCACCATTTTTGAGTGAATTGCCAAAAGTCAGATTTTAGCTGAAATTGTGACCCCGGGGCTTAGGGATTTTTTCAAAAAAGTCTTTTCCGCAGGTTAAGTTTTCGAGGGCTGATTTCTTGTCCTGGATAAAAAAGACTTCTGTTTCCATCGCCAAAGCTTTCTCGGGAGCATTAGCAAGCTTCTGGCACCATTTTTGAGTGAATTGCCAAAAGTCAGATTTTTGCTGAAATTGTGACCCCGGGGCTTAGGGATTTTTTCAAAAAAGTCTTTTCCGCCGGTTAAGTTTTCGAGGGCTGATTTCTTGTCCTGTGATAAAAAAGACTTCTTTTTCCATCGCCAAAGCTTTCAGGGGATCATTTGCAAGCTTCTGGCACCATTTTTGAGTGAATTGCCAAAAGTCAGATTTTTGCTGAAATTGTGACCCCGGGGCTTAGGGATTTTTTCAAAAAAGTCTTTTCCGCCGGTTAAGTTTTCGAGGGCTGATTTCTTGTCCTGTGATAAAAAAGACTTCTGTTTCCATCGCCAAAGCTTTCAGGGGATCATTTGCAAGCTTCTGGCACCATTTTTGAGTGAATTGCCAAAAGTCAGATTTTTGCTGAAATTGTGACCCCGGGGCTTAGGGATTTTTTCAAAAAAGTCTTTTCCGCCGGTTAAGTTTTCGAGGGCTGATTTCTTGTCCTGTGATAAAAAAGACTTCTGTTTCCATCGCCAAAGCTTTCAGGGGATCATTTGCAAGCTTCTGGCACCATTTTTGAGTGAATTGCCAAAAGTCAGATTTTTGCTGAAATTGTGACCCCGGGGCTTAGGGATTTTTTCAAAAAAGTCTTTTCCGCAGGTTAAGTTTTCGAGGGCTGATTTCTTGTCCTGTGATAAAAAAGACTTCTGTTTCCATTACCAAAGCTTTCAGGGGATCATTTGCAAGCTTCTGGCACCATTTTTGAGTGAATTGCCAAAAGTCAGATTTTAGCTGAAATTGTGACCCCGGGGCTTAGGGATTTTTTCAAAAAAGTCTTTTCCGCAGGTTAAGTTTTCGAGGGCTGATTTCTTGTCCTGGATAAAAAAGACTTCTGTTTCCATCGCCAAAGCTTTCAGGGGATCATTTGCAAGCTTCTGGCACCATTTTTGAGTGAATTGCCAAAAGTCAGATTTTTGCTGAAATTGTGACCCCGGGGCTTAGGGATTTTTTCAAAAAAGTTTTCCGCAGGTTAAGTTGTTGAGGGCTGATTTCTTGTCCTGTGATAAAAAAGACTTCTGTTTCCATTACCAAAGCTTTCAGGGGATCATTTGCAAGCTTCTGGCACCATTTTTGAGTGAATTGCCAAAAGTCAGATTTTTGCTGAAATGGTGACCCCGGGGCTTAGGGATTTTTTCAAAAAGGTCTTTTCCGCCGGTAAATTTTTTGAGGGCTGATTTCTTGTCCTGTGATAAAAAAGACTTCTGTTTCCATCGCCAAAGCTTTCTCGGGAGCATTAGCAAGCTTCTGGCACCATTTTTGAGTGAATTGCCAAAAGTCAGATTTTTGCTGAAATTGTGACCCCGGGGCTTAGGGATTTTTTTCAAAAAAGTCTTTTCCGCCGGTTAAGTTTTCGAGGGCTGATTTCTTGTCCTGTGATAAAAAAGACTTCTGTTTCCATCGCCAAAGCTTTCAGGGGATCATTTGCAAGCTTCTGGCACCATTTTTGAGTGAATTGCCAAAAGTCAGATTTTTGCTGAAATTGTGACCCCGGGGCTTAGGGATTTTTTCAAAAAAGTCTTTTCCGCCGGTTAAGTTTTCGAGGGCTGATTTCTTTTCCTGTGATAAAAAAGACTTCTGTTTCCATCGCCAAAGCTTTCAGGGGATCATTTGCAAGCTTCTGGCACCATTTTTGAGTGAATTGCCAAAAGTCAGATTTTTGCTGAAATTGTGACCCCGGGGCTTAGGGATTTTTTCAAAAAAGTCTTTTCCGCCGGTTAAGTTTTCGAGGGCTTATTTCTTGTCCTGTGATAAAAAAGACTTCTGTTTCCATCGCCAAAGCTTTCAGGGGATCATTTGCAAGCTTCTGGCACCATTTTTGAGTGAATTGCCAAAAGTCAGATTTTTGCTGAAATTGTGACCCCGGGGCTTAGGGATTTTTTCAAAAAAGTCTTTTCCGCAGGTTAAGTTTTCGAGGGCTGATTTCTTGTCCTGTGATAAAAAAGACTTCTGTTTCCATTACCAAAGCTTTCAGGGGATCATTTGCAAGCTTCTGGCACCATTTTTGAGTGAATTGCCAAAAGTCAGATTTTAGCTGAAATTGTGACCCCGGGGCTTAGGGATTTTTTCAAAAAAGTCTTTTCCGCAGGTTAAGTTTTCGAGGGCTGATTTCTTGTCCTGTGATAAAAAAGACTTCTGTTTCCATCGCCAAAGCTTTCAGGGGATCATTTGCAAGCTTCTGGCACCATTTTTGAGTGAATTGCCAAAAGTCAGATTTTTGCTGAAATTGTGACCCCGGGGCTTAGGGATTTTTTCAAAAAAGTCTTTTCCGCAGGTTAAGTTTTCGAGGGCTGATTTCTTGTCCTGTGATAAAAAAGACTTCTGTTTCCATCGCCAAAGCTTTCAGGGGATCATTTGCAAGCTTCTGGCACCATTTTTGAGTGAATTGCCAAAAGTCAGATTTTTGCTGAAATTGTGACCCCGGGGCTTAGGGATTTTTTCAAAAAAGTCTTTTCCGCATGTTAAGTTTTGGAGGGCTGATTTCTTGTCCTGTGATAAAAAGACTTCTGTTTCCATCGCCAAAGCTTTCTCGGGAGCATTAGCAAGCTTCTGGCACCATTTTTGAGTGAATTGCCAAAAGTCAGATTTTTGCTGAAATTGTGACCCCGGGGCTTAGGGATTTTTTCAAAAAAGTCTTTTCCGCAGGTTAAGTTTTTGAGGGCCTATTTCTTGTCCTGTGATAAAAAAGACTTCTGTTTCCATCGCCAAAGCTTTCTCGGGAGCATTAGCAAGCTTCTGGCACCATTTTTGAGTGAATTGCCAAAAGTCAGATTTTTGCTGAAATGGTGACCCCGGGGCTTAGGGATTTTTTCAAAAAAGTCTTTTCCGCCGGTTAAGTTTTCGAGGGCTGATTTCTTGTCCTGTGATAAAAAAGACTTCTGTTTCCATCGCCAAAGCTTTCAGGGGATCATTTGCAAGCTTCTGGCACCATTTTTGAGTGAATTGCCAAAAGTCAGATTTTAGCTGAAATTGTGACCCCGGGGCTTAGGGATTTTTTCAAAAAAGTCTTTTCCGCAGGTTAAGTTTTCGAGGGCTGATTTCTTGTCCTGTGATAAAAAAGACTTCTGTTTCCATCGCCAAAGCTTTCAGGGGACCATTTGCAAGCTTCTGGCACCATTTTTGAGTGAATTGCCAAAAGTCAGATTTTTGCTGAAATTGTGACCCCGGGGCTTAGGGATTTTTTCAAAAAAGTCTTTTCCGCCGGTTAAGTTTTCGAGGGCTGATTTCTTGTCCTGTGATAAAAAAGACTTCTGCTTCCATCGCCAAAGCTTTCTCGGGAGCATTAGCAAGTTTCTGGCACCATTTCTGAGTGAATTGCCAAAAGTCAGATTTTTGCTGAAATTGTGACCCCGGGGCTTAGGGATTTTTTCAAAAAAGTCTTTTCCGCAGGTTAAGTTTTCGAGGGCTGATTTCTTGTCCTGTGATAAAAAAGACTTCTGTTTCCATCGCCAAAGCTTTCAGGGGATCATTTGCAAGCTTCTGGCACCATTTTTGAGTGAATTGCCAAAAGTCAGATTTTTGCTGAAATTGTGACCCCGGGGCTTAGGGATTTTTTCAAAAAAGTCTTTTCCGTAGGTTAAGTTTTCGAGGGCTGATTTCTTGTCCTGTGATAAAAAAGACTTCTGTTTCCATTACCAAAGCTTTCAGGGGATCATTTGCAAGCTTCTGGCACCATTTTTGAGTGAATTGCCAAAAGTCAGATTTTAGCTGAAATTGTGACCCCGGGGCTTAGGGATTTTTTCAAAAAAGTCTTTTCCGCAGGTTAAGTTTTCGAGGGCTGATTTCTTGTCCTGTGATAAAAAAGACTTCTGTTTCCATCGCCAAAGCTTTCAGGGGATCATTTGCAAGCTTCTGGCACCATTTTTGAGTGAATTGCCAAAAGTCAGATTTTAGCTGAAATTGTGACCCCGGGGCTTAGGGATTTTTTCAAAAAAGTCT
Organism: Podarcis bocagei; assembly: GCF_964188305.1. Classification (NCBI taxonomy): domain Eukaryota; kingdom Metazoa; phylum Chordata; class Lepidosauria; order Squamata; family Lacertidae; genus Podarcis; species Podarcis bocagei. Next base: position 42,675 of record NW_027670288.1, on the reverse strand, counting down.
TTTCCGCAGGTTAAGTTTTCGAGGGCTGATTTCTTGTCCTGTGATAAAAAAGACTTCTGTTTCCATCGCCAAAGCTTTCAGGGGACCATTTGCAAGCTTCTGGCACCATTTTTGAGTGAATTGCCAAAAGTCAGATTTTTGCTGAAATTGTGACCCCGGGGCTTAGGGATTTTTTCAAAAAAGTCTTTTCCGCCGGTTAAGTTTTCGAGGGCTGATTTCTTGTCCTGTGATAAAAAAGACTTCTGTTTCCATCGCCAAAGCTTTCTCGGGAGCATTAGCAAGCTTCTGGCACCATTTCTGAGTGAATTGCCAAAAGTCAGATTTTTGCTGAAATTGTGACCCCGGGGCTTAGGGATTTTTTCAAAAAAGTCTTTTCCGCAGGTTAAGTTTTCGAGGGCTGATTTCTTGTCCTGTGATAAAAAAGACTTCTGTTTCCATCGCCAAAGCTTTCAGGGGATCATTTGCAAGCTTCTGGCACCATTTTTGAGTGAATTGCCAAAAGTCAGATTTTTGCTGAAATTGTGACCCCGGGGCTTAGGGATTTTTTCAAAAAAGTCTTTTCCGTAGGTTAAGTTTTCGAGGGCTGATTTCTTGTCCTGTGATAAAAAAGACTTCTGTTTCCATTACCAAAGCTTTCAGGGGATCATTTGCAAGCTTCTGGCACCATTTTTGAGTGAATTGCCAAAAGTCAGATTTTAGCTGAAATTGTGACCCCGGGGCTTAGGGATTTTTTCAAAAAAATCTTTTCCGCAGGTTAAGTTTTCGAGGGCTGATTTCTTGTCCTGTGATAAAAAAGACTTCTGTTTCCATCGCCAAAGCTTTCAGGGGATCATTTGCAAGCTTCTGGCACCATTTTTGAGTGAATTGCCAAAAGTCAGATTTTTGCTGAAATTGTGACCCCGGGGCTTAGGGATTTTTTTCAAAAAAGTCTTTTCCACCGGTTAAGTTTTCGAGGGCTGATTTCTTGTCCTGTGAGAAAAAAGACTTCTGTTTCCATCGCCAAAGCTTTCAGGGGACCATTTGCAAGCTTCTGGCACCATTTTTGAGTGAATTGCCAAAAGTCAGATTTTTGCTGAAATTGTGACCCCGGGGCTTAGGGATTTTTTCAAAAAAGTCTTTTCCGTAGGTTAAGTTTTCGAGGGCTGATTTCTTGTCCTGTGATAAAAAAGACTTCTGTTTCCATTACCAAAGCTTTCAGGGGATCATTTGCAAGCTTCTGGCACCATTTTTGAGTGAATTGCCAAAAGTCAGATTTTAGCTGAAATTGTGACCCCGGGGCTTAGGGATTTTTTCAAAAAAGTCTTTTCCGCAGGTTAAGTTTTCGAGGGCTGATTTCTTGTCCTGTGATAAAAAAGACTTCTGTTTCCATCGCCAAAGCTTTCAGGGGATCATTTGCAAGCTTCTGGCACCATTTTTGAGTGAATTGCCAAAAGTCAGATTTTAGCTGAAATTGTGACCCCGGGGCTTAGGGATTTTTTCAAAAAAGTCTTTTCCGCAGGTTAAGTTTTCGAGGGCTGATTTCTTGTCCTGTGATAAAAAAGACTTCTGTTTCCATCGCCAAAGCTTTCAGGGGACCATTTGCAAGCTTCTGGCACCATTTTTGAGTGAATTGCCAAAAGTCAGATTTTTGCTGAAATTGTGACCCCGGGGCTTAGGGATTTTTTCAAAAAAGTCTTTTCCGCCGGTTAAGTTTTCGAGGGCTGATTTCTTGTCCTGTGATAAAAAAGACTTCTGTTTCCATCGCCAAAGCTTTCTCGGGAGCATTAGCAAGCTTCTGGCACCATTTCTGAGTGAATTGCCAAAAGTCAGATTTTTGCTGAAATTGTGACCCCGGGGCTTAGGGATTTTTTCAAAAAAGTCTTTTCCGCAGGTTAAGTTTTCGAGGGCTGATTTCTTGTCCTGTGATAAAAAAGACTTCTGTTTCCATCGCCAAAGCTTTCAGGGGATCATTTGCAAGCTTCTGGCACCATTTTTGAGTGAATTGCCAAAAGTCAGATTTTTGCTGAAATTGTGACCCCGGGGCTTAGGGATTTTTTCAAAAAAGTCTTTTCCGTAGGTTAAGTTTTCGAGGGCTGATTTCTTGTCCTGTGATAAAAAAGACTTCTGTTTCCATTACCAAAGCTTTCAGGGGATCATTTGCAAGCTTCTGGCACCATTTTTGAGTGAATTGCCAAAAGTCAGATTTTAGCTGAAATTGTGACCCCGGGGCTTAGGGATTTTTTCAAAAAAGTCTTTTCCGCAGGTTAAGTTTTCGAGGGCTGATTTCTTGTCCTGTGATAAAAAAGACTTCTGTTTCCATCGCCAAAGCTTTCAGGGGATCATTTGCAAGCTTCTGGCACCATTTTTGAGTGAATTGCCAAAAGTCAGATTTTTGCTGAAATTGTGACCCCGGGGCTTAGGGATTTTTTTCAAAAAAGTCTTTTCCACCGGTTAAGTTTTCGAGGGCTGATTTCTTGTCCTGTGAGAAAAAAGACTTCTGTTTCCATCGCCAAAGCTTTCAGGGGACCATTTGCAAGCTTCTGGCACCATTTTTGAGTGAATTGCCAAAAGTCAGATTTTTGCTGAAATTGTGACCCCGGGGCTTAGGGATTTTTTCAAAAAAGTCTTTTCCGCATGTTAAGTTTTCGAGGGCTGATTTCTTGTCCTGTGATAGAAAGACTTCTGTTTCCATCGCCAAAGCTTTCTCGGGAGCATTAGCAAGCTTCTGGCACCATTTTTGAGTGAATTGCCAAAAGTCAGATTTTTGCTGAAATTGTGACCCCGGGGCTTAGGGATTTTTTCAAAAAAGTCTTTTCCGCAGGTTAAGTTTTCGAGGGCTGATTTCTTGTCCTGTGATAAAAAAGACTTCTGTTTCCATCGCCAAAGCTTTCAGGGGACCATTTGCAAGCTTCTGGCACCATTTTTGAGTGAATTGCCAAAAGTCAGATTTTTGCTGAAATTGTGACCCCGGGGCTTAGGGATTTTTTCAAAAAAGTCTTTTCCGCCGGTTAAGTTTTCGAGGGCTGATTTCTTGTCCTGTGATAAAAAAGACTTCTGTTTCCATCGCCAAAGCTTTCTCGGGAGCATTAGCAAGCTTCTGGCACCATTTCTGAGTGAATTGCCAAAAGTCAGATTTTTGCTGAAATTGTGACCCCGGGGCTTAGGGATTTTTTCAAAAAAGTCTTTTCCGCAGGTTAAGTTTTCGAGGGCTGATTTCTTGTCCTGTGATAAAAAAGACTTCTGTTTCCATCGCCAAAGCTTTCAGGGGATCATTTGCAAGCTTCTGGCACCATTTTTGAGTGAATTGCCAAAAGTCAGATTTTTGCTGAAATTGTGACCCCGGGGCTTAGGGATTTTTTCAAAAAAGTCTTTTCCGTAGGTTAAGTTTTCGAGGGCTGATTTCTTGTCCTGTGATAAAAAAGACTTCTGTTTCCATTACCAAAGCTTTCAGGGGATCATTTGCAAGCTTCTGGCACCATTTTTGAGTGAATTGCCAAAAGTCAGATTTTAGCTGAAATTGTGACCCCGGGGCTTAGGGATTTTTTCAAAAAAGTCTTTTCCGCAGGTTAAGTTTTCGAGGGCTGATTTCTTGTCCTGTGATAAAAAAGACTTCTGTTTCCATCGCCAAAGCTTTCAGGGGATCATTTGCAAGCTTCTGGCACCATTTTTGAGTGAATTGCCAAAAGTCAGATTTTTGCTGAAATTGTGACCCCGGGGCTTAGGGATTTTTTTCAAAAAAGTCTTTTCCACCGGTTAAGTTTTCGAGGGCTGATTTCTTGTCCTGTGAGAAAAAAGACTTCTGTTTCCATCGCCAAAGCTTTCAGGGGACCATTTGCAAGCTTCTGGCACCATTTTTGAGTGAATTGCCAAAAGTCAGATTTTTGCTGAAATTGTGACCCCGGGGCTTAGGGATTTTTTCAAAAAAGTCTTTTCCGTAGGTTAAGTTTTCGAGGGCTGATTTCTTGTCCTGTGATAAAAAAGACTTCTGTTTCCATTACCAAAGCTTTCAGGGGATCATTTGCAAGCTTCTGGCACCATTTTTGAGTGAATTGCCAAAAGTCAGATTTTAGCTGAAATTGTGACCCCGGGGCTTAGGGATTTTTTCAAAAAAGTCTTTTCCGCAGGTTAAGTTTTCGAGGGCTGATTTCTTGTCCTGTGATAAAAAAGACTTCTGTTTCCATCGCCAAAGCTTTCAGGGGATCATTTGCAAGCTTCTGGCACCATTTTTGAGTGAATTGCCAAAAGTCAGATTTTAGCTGAAATTGTGACCCCGGGGCTTAGGGATTTTTTCAAAAAAGTCTTTTCCGCAGGTTAAGTTTTCGAGGGCTGATTTCTTGTCCTGTGATAAAAAAGACTTCTGTTTCCATCGCCAAAGCTTTCAGGGGACCATTTGCAAGCTTCTGGCACCATTTTTGAGTGAATTGCCAAAAGTCAGATTTTTGCTGAAATTGTGACCCCGGGGCTTAGGGATTTTTTCAAAAAAGTCTTTTCCGCCGGTTAAGTTTTCGAGGGCTGATTTCTTGTCCTGTGATAAAAAAGACTTCTGTTTCCATCGCCAAAGCTTTCTCGGGAGCATTAGCAAGCTTCTGGCACCATTTCTGAGTGAATTGCCAAAAGTCAGATTTTTGCTGAAATTGTGACCCCGGGGCTTAGGGATTTTTTCAAAAAAGTCTTTTCCGCAGGTTAAGTTTTCGAGGGCTGATTTCTTGTCCTGTGATAAAAAAGACTTCTGTTTCCATCGCCAAAGCTTTCAGGGGATCATTTGCAAGCTTCTGGCACCATTTTTGAGTGAATTGCCAAAAGTCAGATTTTTGCTGAAATTGTGACCCCGGGGCTTAGGGATTTTTTCAAAAAAGTCTTTTCCGTAGGTTAAGTTTTCGAGGGCTGATTTCTTGTCCTGTGATAAAAAAGACTTCTGTTTCCATTACCAAAGCTTTCAGGGGATCATTTGCAAGCTTCTGGCACCATTTTTGAGTGAATTGCCAAAAGTCAGATTTTAGCTGAAATTGTGACCCCGGGGCTTAGGGATTTTTTCAAAAAAGTCTTTTCCGCAGGTTAAGTTTTCGAGGGCTGATTTCTTGTCCTGTGATAAAAAAGACTTCTGTTTCCATCGCCAAAGCTTTCAGGGGATCATTTGCAAGCTTCTGGCACCATTTTTGAGTGAATTGCCAAAAGTCAGATTTTTGCTGAAATTGTGACCCCGGGGCTTAGGGATTTTTTTCAAAAAAGTCTTTTCCACCGGTTAAGTTTTCGAGGGCTGATTTCTTGTCCTGTGAGAAAAAAGACTTCTGTTTCCATCGCCAAAGCTTTCAGGGGACCATTTGCAAGCTTCTGGCACCATTTTTGAGTGAATTGCCAAAAGTCAGATTTTTGCTGAAATTGTGACCCCGGGGCTTAGGGATTTTTTCAAAAAAGTCTTTTCCGCATGTTAAGTTTTCGAGGGCTGATTTCTTGTCCTGTGATAGAAAGACTTCTGTTTCCATCGCCAAAGCTTTCTCGGGAGCATTAGCAAGCTTCTGGCACCATTTTTGAGTGAATTGCCAAAAGTCAGATTTTTGCTGAAATTGTGACCCCGGGGCTTAGGGATTTTTTCAAAAAAGTCTTTTCCGCAGGTTAAGTTTTCGAGGGCTGATTTCTTGTCCTGTGATAAAAAAGACTTCTGTTTCCATCGCCAAAGCTTTCAGGGGATCATTTGCAAGCTTCTGGCACCATTTTTGAGTGAATTGCCAAAAGTCAGATTTTTGCTGAAATTGTGACCCCGGGGCTTAGGGATTTTTTCAAAAAAGTCTTTTCCGCCGGTTAAGTTTTCGAGGGCTGATTTCTTGTCCTGTGATAAAAAAGACTTCTGTTTCCATCGCCAAAGCTTTCAGGGGATCATTTGCAAGCTTCTGGCACCATTTTTGAGTGAATTGCCAAAAGTCAGATTTTTGCTGAAATTGTGACCCCGGGGCTTAGGGATTTTTTCAAAAAAGTCTTTTCCGCCGGTTAAGTTTTCGAGGGCTGATTTCTTGTCCTGTGATAAAAAAGACTTCTGTTTCCATCGCCAAAGCTTTCAGGGGATCATTTGCAAGCTTCTGGCACCATTTTTGAGTGAATTGCCAAAACTCAGATTTTTGCTGAAATTGTGACCCCGGGGCTTAGGGATTTTTTCAAAAAAGTCTTTTCCGCAGGTTAAGTTTTCGAGGGCTGATTTCTTGTCCTGTGATAAAAAAGACTTCTGTTTCCATTACCAAAGCTTTCAGGGGATCATTTGCAAGCTTCTGGCACCATTTTTGAGTGAATTGCCAAAAGTCAGATTTTAGCTGAAATTGTGACCCCGGGGCTTAGGGATTTTTTCAAAAAAGTCTTTTCCGCAGGTTAAGTTTTCGAGGGCTGATTTCTTGTCCTGTGATAAAAAGACTTCTGTTTCCATCGCCAAAGCTTTCTCGGGAGCATTAGCAAGCTTCTGGCACCATTTTTGAGTGAATTGCCAAAAGTCAGATTTTTGCTGAAATTGTGACCCCGGGGCTTAGGGATTTTTTCAAAAAAGTCTTTTCCGCAGGTTAAGTTTTTGAGGGCCTATTTCTTGTCCTGTGATAAAAAAGACTTCTGTTTCCATCGCCAAAGCTTTCTCGGGAGCATTAGCAAGCTTCTGGCACCATTTTTGAGTGAATTGCCAAAGGCAGATTTTTGCTGAAATTGTGACCCCGGGGCTTAGGGATTTTTTCAAAAAAGTCTTTTCCGCAGGTTAAGTTTTCGAGGGCTGATTTCTTGTCCTGTGATAAAAAAGACTTCTGTTTCCATCGCCAAAGCTTTCAGGGGATCATTTGCAAGCTTCATGCACTATTTTTCAGTGAATTGCCAAAAGTCAGATTTTTGCTGAAATTGTGACCCCGGGGCTTAGGGATTTTTTCAAAAAAGTCTTTTCCCCCGGTTAAGTTTTCGAGGGCTGATTTCTTGTCCTGTGATAAAAAAGACTTCTGTTTCCATTACCAAAGCTTTCAGGGGATCATTTGCAAGCTTCTGGCACCATTTTTGAGTGAATTGCCAAAAGTCAGATTTTTGCTGAAATGGTGACCCCGGGGCTTAGGGATTTTTTCAAAAAAGTTTTCCACAGGTTAAGTTTTCAAGGGCTGATTTCTTGTCCTGGGATAAAAAAGACTTCTGTTTCCATCGCCAAAGCTTTCAGGGGATCATTTGCAAGCTTCTGGCACTATTTTTCAGTGAATTGCCAAAAGTCAGATTTTTGCTGAAATTGTGACCCCGGGGCTTAGGGATTTTTTCAAAAAAGTCTTTTCCGCAGGTTAAGTTTTCGAGGGCTGATTTCTTGTCCTGGATAAAAAAGACTTCTGTTTCCATCGCCAAAGCTTTCAGGGGATCATTTGCAAGCTTCTGGCACCATTTTTGAGTGAATTGCCAAAAGTCAGATTTTTGCTGAAATTGTGACCCCGGGGCTTAGGGATTTTTTCAAAAAAGTTTTCCGCAGGTTAAGTTTTCAAGGGCTGATTTCTTGTCCTGTGATAAAAAAGACTTCTGTTTCCATTACGAAAGCTTTCAGGGGATCATTTGCAAGCTTCTGGCACCATTTTTGAGTGAATTGCCAAAAGTCAGATTTTTGCTGAAATTGTGACCCCGGGGCTTAGGGATTTTTTCAAAAAGGTCTTTTCCGCCGGTAAATTTTTTGAGGGCTGATTTCTTGTCCTGTGATAAAAAAGACTTCTGTTTCCATCACCAAAGCTTTCAGGGGACCATTTGCAAGCTTCTGGCACCATTTTTGAGTGAATTGCCAAAAGTCAGATTTTTGCTGAAATTGTGACCCCGGGGCTTAGGGATTTTTTCAAAAAAGTCTTTTCCGCAGGTTAAGTTTTTGAGGGCTGATTTCTTGTCCTGTGATAAAAAAGACTTCTGTTTCCATCGCCAAAGCTTTCTCGGGAGCATTAGCAAGCTTCTGGCACGATTTTTCAGTGAATTGCCAAAAGTCAGATTTTTGCTGAAATTGTGACCCCGGGGCTTAGGGATTTTTTCAAAAAAGTCTTTTCCGCCGGTTAAGTTTTCGAGGGCTAATTTCTTGTCCTGTGATAAAAAAGACTTCTGTTTCCACTACCAAAGCTTTCAGGGGATCATTTGCAAGCTTCTGGCACAATTTTTGAGTGAATTGCCAAAAGTCAGATTTTTGCTGAAATTGTGACCCCGGGGCTTAGGGATTTTTTCAAAAAAGTCTTTTCCGCCGGTTAAGTTTTCGAGGGCTGATTTCTTGTCCTGTGATAAAAAAGACTTCTGTTTCCATTACCAAAACTTTCAGGGGATCATTTGCAAGCTTTTGGTAGCATTTTTGAGTGAATTGCCAAAAGTCAGATTTTTGCTGAAATTGTGACCCTGGGGCTTAGGGATTTTTTTTAAAAAAGTCTTTTCCGCAGGTTAAGTTTTCAAGGGCTGATTTCTTGTCCAGTGATAAAAAGACTTCTGTTTCCATCGCCAAAGCTTTCTCGGGAGCATTAGCAAGCTTCTGGCACCATTTTTGAGTGAATTGCCAAAAGTCAGATTTTTGCTGAAATTGTGACCCCGGGGCTTAGGGATTTTTTCAAAAAAGTCTTTTCCGCAGGTTAAGTTTTCGAGGGCTGATTTCTTGTCCTGTGATAAAAAAGACTTCTGTTTCCATCGCCAAAGCTTTCAGGGGATCATTTGCAAGCTTCTGGCACCATTTTTGAGTGAATTGCCAAAAGTCAGATTTTTGCTGAAATTGTGACCCCGGGGCTTAGGGATTTTTTCAAAAAGGTCTTTTCCGCCGGTAAATTTTTTGAGGGCTGATTTCTTGTCCTGTGATAAAAAAGACTTCTGTTTCCATCACCAAAGCTTTCAGGGGACCATTCGCAAGCTTCTGGCACCATTTTTGAGTGAATTGCCAAAAGTCAGATTTTTGCTGATATTGTGACCCCGGGGCTTAGGGATTTTTTCAAAAAAGTCTTTTCCGCAGGTTAAGTTTTTGAGGGCTGATTTCTTGTCCTGTGATAAAAAAGACTTCTGTTTCCATCGCCAAAGCTTTCTCGGGAGCATTAGCAAGCTTCTGGCACGATTTTTCAGTGAATTGCCAAAAGTCAGATTTTTGCTGAAATTGTGACCCCGGGGCTTAGGGATTTTTTCAAAAAAGTCTTTTCCGCCGGTTAAGTTTTCGAGGGCTAATTTCTTGTCCTGTGATAAAAAAGACTTCTGTTTCCACTACCAAAGCTTTCAGGGGATCATTTGCAAGCTTCTGGCACAATTTTTGAGTGAATTGCCAAAAGTCAGATTTTTGCTGAAATTGTGACCCCGGGGCTTAGGGATTTTTTCAAAAAAGTCTTTTCCGCCGGTTAAGTTTTCGAGGGCTGATTTCTTGTCCTGTGATAAAAAAGACTTCTGTTTCCATTACCAAAACTTTCAGGGGATCATTTGCAAGCTTTTGGTAGCATTTTTGAGTGAATTGCCAAAAGTCAGATTTTTGCTGAAATTGTGACCCTGGGGCTTAGGGATTTTTTTAAAAAAAGTCTTTTCCGCAGGTTAAGTTTTTGAGGGCTGATTTCTTGTCCTTTGATAAAAAAGACTTCTGTTTCCATCGCCAAAGCTTTCTCGGGAGCATTAGCAAGCTTCTGGCACCATTTCTGAGTGAATTGCCAAAAGTCAGATTTTTGCTGAAATGGTGACCCCGGGGCTTAGGGATTTTTTCAAAAAAGTTTTCCGCAGGTTAAGTTTTCAAGGGCTGATTTCTTGTCCAGTGATAAAAAGACTTCTGTTTCCATCGCCAAAGCTTTCTCGGGAGCATTAGCAAGCTTCTGGCACCATTTTTGAGTGAATTGCCAAAAGTCAGATTTTTGCTGAAATTGTGACCCCGGGGCTTAGGGATTTTTTCAAAAAAGTCTTTTCCGCAGGTTAAGTTTTCGAGGGCTGATTTCTTGTCCTGTGATAAAAAAGACTTCTGTTTCCATCGCCAAAGCTTTCAGGGGATCATTTGCAAGCTTCTGGCACCATTTTTGAGTGAATTGCCCAAAGTCAGATTTTTGCTGAAATTGTGACCCCGGGGCTTAGGGATTTTTTCAAAAAAGTCTTTTCCGCCGGTTAAGTTTTCGAGGGCTGATTTCTTGTCCTGTGATAAAAAAGACTTCTGTTTCCATCGCCAAAGCTTTCAGGGGACCATTTGCAAGCTTCTGGCACCATTTTTGAGTGAATTGCCAAAAGTCAGATTTTTGCTGAAATTGTGACCCCGGGGCTTAGGGATTTTTTCAAAAAAGTCTTTTCCGCATGTTAAGTTTTGGAGGGCTGATTTCTTGTCCTGTGATAAAAAGACTTCTGTTTCCATCGCCAAAGCTTTCTCGGGAGCATTAGCAAGCTTCTGGCACCATTTTTGAGTGAATTGCCAAAAGTCAGATTTTTGCTGAAATTGTGACCCTCGGGGCTTAGGGATTTTTTCAAAAAAGTCTTTTCCGCAGGTTAAGTTTTCGAGGGCTGATTTCTTGTCCTGTGATAAAAAAGACTTCTGTTTCCATCGCCAAAGCTTTTTCGGGAGCATTAGCAAGCTTCTGGCACGATTTTTCAGTGAATTGCCAAAAGTCAGATTTTTGCTGAAATTGTGACCCCGGGGCTTAGGGATTTTTTCAAAAAAGTCTTTTCCGCCGGTTAAGTTTTCGAGGGCTGATTTCTTGTCCTGTGATAAAAAAGACTTCTGTTTCCATCGCCAAAGCTTTCAGGGGATCATTTGCAAGCTTCTGGCACCATTTTTGAGTGAATTGCCCAAAGTCAGATTTTTGCTGAAATTGTGACCCCGGGGCTTAGGGATTTTTTCAAAAAAGTCTTTTCCGCATGTTAAGTTTTGGAGGGCTGATTTCTTGTCCTGTGATAAAAAGACTTCTGTTTCCATCGCCAAAGCTTTCTCGGGAGCATTAGCAAGCTTCTGGCACCATTTTTGAGTGAATTGCCAAAAGTCAGATTTTTGCTGAAATTGTGACCCCGGGGCTTAGGGATTTTTTCAAAAAAGTCTTTTCCGCAGGTTAAGTTTTCGAGGGCTGATTTCTTGTCCTGTGATAAAAAAGACTTCTGTTTCCATTACCAAAGCTTTCAGGGGATCATTTGCAAGCTTCTGGCACCATTTTTGAGTGAATTGCCAAAAGTCAGATTTTAGCTGAAATTGTGACCCCGGGGCTTAGGGATTTTTTCAAAAAAGTCTTTTCCGCAGGTTAAGTTTTCGAGGGCTGATTTCTTGTCCTGTGATAAAAAGACTTCTGTTTCCATCGCCAAAGCTTTCTCGGGAGCATTAGCAAGCTTCTGGCACCATTTTTGAGTGAATTGCCAAAAGTCAGATTTTTGCTGAAATTGTGACCCCGGGGCTTAGGGATTTTTTCAAAAAAGTCTTTTCCGCAGGTTAAGTTTTTGAGGGCCTATTTCTTGTCCTGTGATAAAAAAGACTTCTGTTTCCATCGCCAAAGCTTTCTCGGGAGCATTAGCAAGCTTCTGGCACCATTTTTGAGTGAATTGCCAAAGGCAGATTTTTGCTGAAATTGTGACCCCGGGGCTTAGGGATTTTTTCAAAAAAGTCTTTTCCGCAGGTTAAGTTTTCGAGGGCTGATTTCTTGTCCTGTGATAAAAAAGACTTCTGTTTCCATCGCCAAAGCTTTCAGGGGATCATTTGCAAGCTTCATGCACTATTTTTCAGTGAATTGCCAAAAGTCAGATTTTTGCTGAAATTGTGACCCCGGGGCTTAGGGATTTTTTCAAAAAAGTCTTTTCCGCCGGTTAAGTTTTCGAGGGCTGATTTCTTGTCCTGTGATAAAAAAGACTTCTGTTTCCATTACCAAAGCTTTCAGGGGATCATTTGCAAGCTTCTGGCACCATTTTTGAGTGAATTGCCAAAAGTCAGATTTTTGCTGAAATGGTGACCCCGGGGCTTAGGGATTTTTTCAAAAAAGTTTTCCACAGGTTAAGTTTTCAAGGGCTGATTTCTTGTCCTGGGATAAAAAAGACTTCTGTTTCCATCACCAAAGCTTTCAGGGGATCATTTGCAAGCTTCTGGCACTATTTTTCAGTGAATTGCCAAAAGTCAGATTTTTGCTGAAATTGTGACCCCGGGGCTTAGGGATTTTTTCAAAAAAGTCTTTTCCGCCGGTTAAGTTTTCGAGGGCTGATTTCTTGTCCTGTGATAAAAAAGACTTCTGTTTCCATTACCAAAGCTTTCAGGGGATCATTTGCAAGCTTCTGGCACCATTTTTGAGTGAATTGCCAAAAGTCAGATTTTAGCTGAAATTGTGACCCCGGGGCTTAGGGATTTTTTCAAAAAAGTCTTTTCCGCAGGTTAAGTTTTCGAGGGCTGATTTCTTGTCCTGGATAAAAAAGACTTCTGTTTCCATCGCCAAAGCTTTCAGGGGATCATTTGCAAGCTTCTGGCACCATTTTTGAGTGAATTGCCAAAAGTCAGATTTTTGCTGAAATTGTGACCCCGGGGCTTAGGGATTTTTTCAAAAAAGTTTTCCGCAGGTTAAGTTGTTGAGGGCTGATTTCTTGTCCTGTGATAAAAAAGACTTCTGTTTCCATTACGAAAGCTTTCAGGGGATCATTTGCAAGCTTCTGGCACCATTTTTGAGTGAATTGCCAAAAGTCAGATTTTTGCTGAAATTGTGACCCCGGGGCTTAGGGATTTTTTCAAAAAGGTCTTTTCCGCCGGTAAATTTTTTGAGGGCTGATTTCTTGTCCTGTGATAAAAAAGACTTCTGTTTCCATCACCAAAGCTTTCAGGGGACCATTTGCAAGCTTCTGGCACCATTTTTGAGTGAATTGCCAAAAGTCAGATTTTTGCTGAAATTGTGACCCCGGGGCTTAGGGATTTTTTCAAAAAAGTCTTTTCCGCAGGTTAAGTTTTTGAGGGCTGATTTCTTGTCCTGTGATAAAAAAGACTTCTGTTTCCATCGCCAAAGCTTTCTCGGGAGCATTAGCAAGCTTCTGGCACGATTTTTCAGTGAATTGCCAAAAGTCAGATTTTTGCTGAAATTGTGACCCCGGGGCTTAGGGATTTTTTCAAAAAAGTCTTTTCCGCCGGTTAAGTTTTCGAGGGCTAATTTCTTGTCCTGTGATAAAAAAGACTTCTGTTTCCACTACCAAAGCTTTCAGGGGATCATTTGCAAGCTTCTGGCACAATTTTTGAGTGAATTGCCAAAAGTCAGATTTTTGCTGAAATTGTGACCCCGGGGCTTAGGGATTTTTTCAAAAAAGTCTTTTCCGCCGGTTAAGTTTTCGAGGGCTGATTTCTTGTCCTGTGATAAAAAAGACTTCTGTTTCCATTACCAAAACTTTCAGGGGATCATTTGCAAGCTTTTGGTAGCATTTTTGAGTGAATTGCCAAAAGTCAGATTTTTGCTGAAATTGTGACCCTGGGGCTTAGGGATTTTTTTAAAAAAAGTCTTTTCCGCAGGTTAAGTTTTCAAGGGCTGATTTCTTGTCCAGTGATAAAAAGACTTCTGTTTCCATCGCCAAAGCTTTCTCGGGAGCATTAGCAAGCTTCTGGCACCATTTTTGAGTGAATTGCCAAAAGTCAGATTTTTGCTGAAATGGTGACCCCGGGGCTTAGGGATTTTTTCAAAAAAGTCTTTTCCGCAGGTTAAGTTTTCGAGGGCTGATTTCTTGTCCTGTGATAAAAAAGACTTCTGTTTCCATCGCCAAAGCTTTCAGGGGATCATTTGCAAGCTTCTGGCACCATTTTTGAGTGAATTGCCAAAAGTCAGATTTTTGCTGAAATTGTGACCCCGGGGCTTAGGGATTTTTTCAAAAAGGTGTTTTCCGCCGGTAAATTTTTTGAGGGCTGATTTCTTGTCCTGTGATAAAAAAGACTTCTGTTTCCATCACCAAAGCTTTCAGGGGACCATTCGCAAGCTTCTGGCACCATTTTTGAGTGAATTGCCAAAAGTCAGATTTTTGCTGAAATTGTGACCCCGGGGCTTAGGGATTTTTTCAAAAAAGTCTTTTCCGCAGGTTAAGTTTTTGAGGGCTGATTTCTTGTCCTGTGATAAAAAAGACTTCTGTTTCCATCGCCAAAGCTTTCTCGGGAGCATTAGCAAGCTTCTGGCACGATTTTTCAGTGAATTGCCAAAAGTCAGATTTTTGCTGAAATTGTGACCCCGGGGCTTAGGGATTTTTTCAAAAAAGTCTTTTCCGCCGGTTAAGTTTTCGAGGGCTAATTTCTTGTCCTGTGATAAAAAAGACTTCTGTTTCCACTACCAAAGCTTTCAGGGGATCATTTGCAAGCTTCTGGCACAATTTTTGAGTGAATTGCCAAAAGTCAGATTTTTGCTGAAATTGTGACCCCGGGGCTTAGGGATTTTTTCAAAAAAGTCTTTTCCGCCGGTTAAGTTTTCGAGGGCTGATTTCTTGTCCTGTGATAAAAAAGACTTCTGTTTCCATTACCAAAACTTTCAGGGGATCATTTGCAAGCTTTTGGTAGCATTTTTGAGTGAATTGCCAAAAGTCAGATTTTTGCTGAAATTGTGACCCTGGGGCTTAGGGATTTTTTTTAAAAAAGTCTTTTCCGCAGGTTAAGTTTTTGAGGGCTGATTTCTTGTCCTGTGATAAAAAAGACTTCTGTTTCCATCGCCAAAGCTTTCAGGGGAGCATTAGCAAGCTTCTGGCACCATTTTTGAGTGAATTGCCAAAAGTCAGATTTTTGCTGAAATTGTGACCCCGGGGCTTAGGGATTTTTTCAAAAAAGTCTTTTCCGCATGTTAAGTTTTGGAGGGCTGATTTCTTGTCCTGTGATAAAAAGACTTCTGTTTCCATCGCCAAAGCTTTCTCGGGAGCATTAGCAAGCTTCTGGCACCATTTTTGAGTGAATTGCCAAAAGTCAGATTTTTGCTGAAATTGTGACCCTCGGGGCTTAGGGATTTTTTCAAAAAAGTCTTTTCCGCAGGTTAAGTTTTCGAGGGCTGATTTCTTGTCCTGTGATAAAAAAGACTTCTGTTTCCATCGCCAAAGCTTTTTCGGGAGCATTAGCAAGCTTCTGGCACGATTTTTCAGTGAATTGCCAAAATTCAGATTTTTGCTGAAATTGTGACCCCGGGGCTTAGGGATTTTTTCAAAAAAGTCTTTTCCGCCGGTTAAGTTTTCGAGGGCTGATTTCTTGTCCTGTGATAAAAAAGACTTCTGTTTCCATCGCCAAAGCTTTCAGGGGATCATTTGCAAGCTTCTGGCACCATTTTTGAGTGAATTGCCCAAAGTCAGATTTTTGCTGAAATTGTGACCCCGGGGCTTAGGGATTTTTTCAAAAAAGTCTTTTCCGCATGTTAAGTTTTGGAGGGCTGATTTCTTGTCCTGTGATAAAAAGACTTCTGTTTCCATCGCCAAAGCTTTCTCGGGAGCATTAGCAAGCTTCTGGCACCATTTTTGAGTGAATTGCCAAAAGTCAGATTTTTGCTGAAATTGTGACCCCGGGGCTTAGGGATTTTTTCAAAAAAGTCTTTTCCGCAGGTTAAGTTTTCGAGGGCTGATTTCTTGTCCTGTGATAAAAAAGACTTCTGTTTCCATTACCAAAGCTTTCAGGGGGTCATTTGCAAGCTTCTGGCACCATTTTTGAGTGAATTGCCAAAAGTCAGATTTTTGCTGAAATGGTGACCCCGGGGCTTAGGGATTTTTTCAAAAAAGTCTTTTCCGCATGTTAAGTTTTCGAGGGCTGATTTCTTGTCCTGTGATAAAAAACACTTCTGTTTCCATCGCCAAAGCTTTCAGGGGATCATTTGCAAGCTTCTGGCACCATTTTTGAGTGAATTGCCAAAAGTCAGATTTTTGCTGAAATTGTGACCCCGGGGCTTAGGGATTTTTTTCAAAAAAGTTTTCCGCAGGTTAAGTTTTTGAGGGCCTATTTCTTGTCCTGTGATAAAAAAGACTTCTGTTTCCATCGCCAAAGCTTTCTCGGGAGCATTAGCAAGCTTCTGGCACCATTTTTGAGTGAATTGCCAAAAGTCAGATTTTTGCTGAAATGGTGACCCCGGGGCTTAGGGATTTTTTCAAAAAAGTCTTTTCCGCCGGTTAAGTTTTCGAGGGCTGATTTCTTGTCCTGTGATAAAAAAGACTTCTGTTTCCATCGCCAAAGCTTTCAGGGGATCATTTGCAAGCTTCTGGCACCATTTTTGAGTGAATTGCCAAAAGTCAGATTTTTGCTGAAATGGTGACCCCGGGGCTTAGGGATTTTTTCAAAAAAGTCTTTTCCGCAGGTTAAGTTTTCGAGGGCTGATTTCTTGTCCTGTGATAAAAAAGACTTCTGTTTCCATTACCAAAGCTTTCAGGGGATCATTTGCAAGCTTCTGGCACCATTTTTGAGTGAATTGCCAAAAGTCAGATTTTAGCTGAAATTGTGACCCCGGGGCTTAGGGATTTTTTCAAAAAAGTCTTTTCCGCAGGTTAAGTTTTCGAGGGCTGATTTCTTGTCCTGTGATAAAAAAGACTTCTGTTTCCATCGCCAAAGCTTTCAGGGGATCATTTGCAAGCTTTTGGCACCATTTTTGAGTGAATTGCAAAAAGTCAGATTTTTGCTGAAATTGTGACCCCGGGGCTTAGGGATTTTTTTCAAAAAAGACTTTTCCGCAGGTTAAGTTTTTGAGGGCCTATTTCTTGTCCTGTGATAAAAAAGACTTCTGTTTCCATCGCCAAAGCTTTCAGGGGACCATTTGCAAGCTTCTGGCACCATTTTTGAGTGAATTGCCAAAAGTCAGATTTTTGCTGAAATGGTGACCCCGGGGCTTAGGGATTTTTTCAAAAAAGTCTTTTCCGCATGTTAAGTTTTCGAGGGCTGATTTCTTGTCCTGTGATAGAAAGACTTCTGTTTCCATCGCCAAAGCTTTCTCGGGAGCATTAGCAAGCTTCTGGCACCATTTTTGAGTGAATTGCCAAAAGTCAGATTTTTGCTGAAATTGTGACCCCGGGGCTTGGGGATTTTTTCAAAAAAGTCTTTTCCGCATGTTAAGTTTTCGAGGGCTGATTTCTTGTCCTGTGATAAAAAAGACTTCTGTTTCCATCGCCAAAGCTTTCTCGGGAGCATTAGCAAGCTTCTGGCACCATTTTTGAGTGAATTGCCAAAAGTCAGATTTTTGCTGAAATTGTGACCCCGGGGCTTAGGGATTTTTTCAAAAAAGTCTTTTCCGCCGGTTAAGTTTTCGAGGGCTGATTTCTTGTCCTGTGATAAAAAAGACTTCTGTTTCCATCGCCAAAGCTTTCAGGGGATCATTTGCAAGCTTCTGGCACCATTTTTGAGTGAATTGCCAAAGGCAGATTTTTGCTGAAATTGTGACCCCGGGGCTTAGGGATTTTTTCAAAAAAGTCTTTTCCGCAGGTTAAGTTTTCGAGGGCTGATTTCTTGTCCTGTGATAAAAAAGACTTCTGTTTCCATCGCCAAATCTTTCAGGGGATCATTTGCAAGCTTCTGGCACTATTTTTCAGTGAATTGCCAAAAGTCAGATTTTTGCTGAAATTGTGACCCCGGGGCTTAGGGATTTTTTCAAAAAAGTCTTTTGCGCCGGTTAAGTTTTCGAGGGCTGATTTCTTGTCCTGTGATAAAAAAGACTTCTGTTTCCATTACCAAAGCTTTCAGGGGATCATTTGCAAGCTTCTGGCACCATTTTTGAGTGAATTGCCAAAAGTCAGATTTTTGCTGAAATGGTGCCCCCGGGGCTTAGGGATTTTTTCAAAAAAGTTTTCCACAGGTTAAGTTTTCAAGGGCCTATTTCTTGTCCTGGGATAAAAAAGACTTCTGTTTCCATCGCCAAAGCTTTCAGGGGATCATTTGCAAGCTTCTGGCACCATTTTTGAGTGAATTGCCAAAAGTCAGATTTTAGCTGAAATTGTGACCCCGGGGCTTAGGGATTTTTTCAAAAAAGTCTTTTCCGCAGGTTAAGTTTTCGAGGGCTGATTTCTTGTCCTGGATAAAAAAGACTTCTGTTTCCATCGCCAAAGCTTTCAGGGGATCATTTGCAAGCTTCTGGCACCATTTTTGAGTGAATTGCCAAAAGTCAGATTTTTGCTGAAATTGTGACCCCGGGGCTTAGGGATTTTTTCAAAAAATCTTTTCCGCAGGTTAAGTTTTTGAGGGCTGATTTCTTGTCCTGTGATAAAAAAGACTTCTGTTTCCATCGCCAAAGCTTTCTCGGGAGCATTAGCAAGCTTCTGGCACGATTTTTCAGTGAATTGCCAAAAGTCAGATTTTTGCTGAAATTGTGACCCCGGGGCTTAGGGATTTTTTCAAAAAAGTCTTTTCCGCCGGTTAAGTTTTCGAGGGCTAATTTCTTGTCCTGTGATAAAAAAGACTTCTGTTTCCATTACCAAAGCTTTCAGGGGATCATTTGCAAGCTTCTGGCACAATTTTTGAGTGAATTGCCAAAAGTCAGATTTTTGCTGAAATTGTGACCCCGGGGCTTAGGGATTTTTTCAAAAAAGTCTTTTCCGCCGGTTAAGTTTTCGAGGGCTGATTTCTTGTCCTGTGATAAAAAAGACTTCTGTTTCCATTACCAAAACTTTCAGGGGATCATTTGCAAGCTTTTGGTAGCATTTTTGAGTGAATTGCCAAAAGTCAGATTTTTGCTGAAATTGTGACCCCGGGGCTTAGGGATTTTTTTTAAAAAAGTCTTTTCCGCCGGTTAAGTTTTCGAGGGCTGATTTCTTGTCCTGTGATAAAAAAGACTTCTGTTTCCATTACCAAAGCTTTCAGGGGATCATTTGCAAGCTTCTGGCACCATTTTTGAGTGAATTGCCAAAAGTCAGATTTTAGCTGAAATTGTGACCCCGGGGCTTAGGGATTTTTTCAAAAAAGTCTTTTCCGCAGGTTAAGTTTTCGAGGGCTGATTTCTTGTCCTGTGATAAAAAAGACTTCTGTTTCCATCGCCAAAGCTTTCAGGGGATCATTTGCAAGCTTCTGGCACCATTTTTGAGTGAATTGCCAAAAGTCAGATTTTTGCTGAAATTGTGACCCCGGGGCTTAGGGATTTTTTTCAAAAAAGTCTTTTCCACCGGTTAAGTTTTCGAGGGCTGATTTCTTGTCCTGTGATAAAAAAGACTTCTGTTTCCATCGCCAAAGCTTTCAGGGGACCATTTGCAAGCTTCTGGCACCATTTTTGAGTGAATTGCCAAAAGTCAGATTTTTGCTGAAATGGTGACCCCGGGGCTTAGGGATTTTTTCAAAAAAGTCTTTTCCGCATGTTAAGTTTTCGAGGGCTAATTTCTTGTCCTGTGATAAAAAAGACTTCTGTTTCCATTACCAAAGCTTTCAGGGGATCATTAGCAAGCTCCTGCACCATTTTTGAGTGAATTGCCAAAAGTCAGATTTTTGCTGAAATTGTGACCCCGGGGCTTAGGGATTTTTTCAAAAAAGTCTTTTCCGCCGGTTAAGTTTTCGAGGGCTGATTTCTTGTCCTGTGATAAAAAAGACTTCTGTTTCCATTACCAAAACTTTCAGGGGATCATTTGCAAGCTTTTGGTAGCATTTTTGAGTGAATTGCCAAAAGTCAGATTTTTGCTGAAATTGTGACCCTGGGGCTTAGGGATTTTTTTTAAAAAAGTCTTTTCCGCCGGTTAAGTTTTCGAGGGCTGATTTCTTGTCCTGTGATAAAAAAGACTTCTGTTTCCATTACCAAAGCTTTCAGGGGATCATTTGCAAGCTTCTGGCACCATTTTTGAGTGAATTGCCAAAAGTCAGATTTTAGCTGAAATTGTGACCCCGGGGCTTAGGGATTTTTTCAAAAAAGTCTTTTCCGCAGGTTAAGTTTTCGAGGGCTGATTTCTTGTCCTGTGATAAAAAAGACTTCTGTTTCCATCGCCAAAGCTTTCAGGGGATCATTTGCAAGCTTCTGGCACCATTTTTGAGTGAATTGCCAAAAGTCAGATTTTTGCTGAAATTGTGACCCCGGGGCTTAGGGATTTTTTTCAAAAAAGTCTTTTCCACCGGTTAAGTTTTCGAGGGCTGATTTCTTGTCCTGTGATAAAAAAGACTTCTGTTTCCATCGCCAAAGCTTTCAGGGGACCATTTGCAAGCTTCTGGCACCATTTTTGAGTGAATTGCCAAAAGTCAGATTTTTGCTAAAATGGTGACCCCGGGGCTTAGGGATTTTTTCAAAAAAGTCTTTTCCGCCGGTTAAGTTTTCGAGGGCTGATTTCTTGTCCTGTGATAAAAAAGACTTCTGTTTCCATCGCCAAAGCTTTCAGGGGATCATTTGCAAGCTTCTGGCACCATTTTTGAGTGAATTGCCAAAAGTCAGATTTTTGCTGAAATTGTGACCCCGGGGCTTAGGGATTTCTTCAAAAAAGTCTTTTCCGCAGGTTAAGTTTTCGAGGGCTGATTTCTTGTCCTGTGATAAAAAAGACTTTTGTTTCCATTACCAAAGCTTTCAGGGGATCATTTGCAAGCTTCTGGCACCATTTTTGAGTGAATTGCCAAAAGTCAGATTTTTGCTGAAATTGTGACCCCGGGGCTTAGGGATTTTTTCAAAAAAGTCTTTTCCGCATGTTAAGTTTTTGAGGGCTAATTTCTTGTCCTGTGATAAAAAGACTTCTGTTTCCATCGCCAAAGCTTTCTCGGGAGCATTAGGAAGCTTCTGGCACCATTTTTGAGTGAATTGCCAAAAGTCAGATTTTTGCTGAAATTGTGACCCCGGGGCTTAGGGGTTTTTTCAAAAAAGTCTTTTCCACCGGTTAACTTTTCGAGGGCTGATTTCTTGTCCTGTGATAAAAAACACTTCTGTTTCCATCGCCAAAGCTTTCAGGGGATCATTTGCAAGCTTCTGGCACCATTTTTGAGTGAATTGCCAAAAGTCAGATTTTTGCTGAAATTGTGACCCCGGGGCTTAGGGATTTTTTCAAAAAAGTTTTCCGCAGGTTAAGTTGTTGAGGGCTGATTTCTTGTCCTGTGATAAAAAAGACTTCTGTTTCCATTACCAAAGCTTTCAGGGGATCATTTGCAAGCTTCCGGCACGATTTTTCAGTGAATTGCCAAAAGTCAGATTTTTGCTGAAATGGTGACCCCGGGGCTTAGGGATTTTTTCAAAAAAGTCTTTTCCGCATGTTAAGTTTTTGAGGGCTAATTTCTTGTCCTGTGATAAAAAGACTTCTGTTTCCATCGCCAAAGCTTTCTCGGGAGCATTAGGAAGCTTCTGGCACCATTTTTGAGTGAATTGCCAAAAGTCAGATTTTTGCTGAAATTGTGACCCCGGGGCTTAGGGATTTTTTCAAAAAAGTCTTTTCCACCGGTTAACTTTTCGAGGGCTGATTTCTTGTCCTGTGATAAAAAACACTTCTGTTTCCATCGCCAAAGCTTTCAGGGGATCATTTGCAAGCTTCTGGCACCATTTTTGAGTGAATTGCCAAAAGTCAGATTTTTGCTGAAATTGTGACCCCGGGGCTTAGGGATTTTTTCAAAAAAGTCTTTTCCGCATGTTAAGTTTTTGAGGGCTAATTTCTTGTCCTGTGATAAAAAGACTTCTGTTTCCATCGCCAAAGCTTTCTCGGGAGCATTAGGAAGCTTCTGGCACCATTTTTGAGTGAATTGCCAAAAGTCAGATTTTTGCTGAAATTGTGACCCCGGGGCTTAGGGGTTTTTTCAAAAAAGTCTTTTCCACCGGTTAACTTTTCGAGGGCTGATTTCTTGTCCTGTGATAAAAAACACTTCTGTTTCCATCGCCAAAGCTTTCAGGGGATCATTTGCAAGCTTCTGGCACCATTTTTGAGTGAATTGCCAAAAGTCAGATTTTTGCTGAAATTGTGACCCCGGGGCTTAGGGATTTTTTCAAAAAAGTTTTCCGCAGGTTAAGTTGTTGAGGGCTGATTTCTTGTCCTGTGATAAAAAAAGACTTCTGTTTCTATTACCAAAGCTTTCAGGGGATCATTTGCAAGCTTCTGGCACGATTTTTCAGTGAATTGCCAAAAGTCAGATTTTTGCTGAAATGGTGACCCCGGGGCTTAGGGATTTTTTCAAAAAAGTCTTTTCCGCAGGTTAAGTTTTCGAGGGCTGATTTCTTGTCCTGTGATAAAAAAGACTTTTGTTTCCATTACCAAAGCTTTCAGGGGATCATTTGCAAGCTTCTGGCACCATTTTTGAGTGAATTGCCAAAAGTCAGATTTTTGCTGAAATTGTGACCCCGGGGCTTAGGGATTTTTTCAAAAAAGTTTTCCGCAGGTTAAGTTGTTGAGGGCTGATTTCTTGTCCTGTGATAAAAAAGACTTCTGTTTCCATTACCAAAGCTTTCAGGGGATCATTTGCAAGCTTCTGGCACGATTTTTCAGTGAATTGCCAAAAGTCAGATTTTTGCTGAAATGGTGACCCCGGGGCTTAGGGATTTTTTCAAAAAAGTCTTTTCCGCATGTTAAGTTTTCGAGGGCTTATTTCTTGTCCTGTGATAAAAAAGACTTTTGTTTCCATTACCAAAGCTTTCAGGGGATCATTTGCAAGCTTCTGGCACCATTTTTGAGTGAATTGCCAAAAGTCAGATTTTTGCTGAAATTGTGACCCCGGGGCTTAGGGATTTTTTCAAAAAAGTCTTTTCCGCATGTTAAGTTTTTGAGGGCTAATTTCTTGTCCTGTGATAAAAAGACTTCTGTTTCCATCGCCAAAGCTTTCTCGGGAGCATTAGGAAGCTTCTGGCACCATTTTTGAGTGAATTGCCAAAAGTCAGATTTTTGCTGAAATTGTGACCCCGGGGCTTAGGGGTTTTTTCAAAAAAGTCTTTTCCACCGGTTAACTTTTCGAGGGCTGATTTCTTGTCCTGTGATAAAAAACACTTCTGTTTCCATCGCCAAAGCTTTCAGGGGATCAATTGCAAGCTTCTGGCACCATTTTTGAGTGAATTGCCAAAAGTCAGATTTTTGCTGAAATTGTGACCCCGGGGCTTAGGGATTTTTTCAAAAAAGTTTTCCGCAGGTTAAGTTGTTGAGGGCTGATTTCTTGTCCTGTGATAAAAAAGACTTCTGTTTCCATTACCAAAGCTTTCAGGGGATCATTTGCAAGCTTCTGGCACGATTTTTCAGTGAATTGCCAAAAGTCAGATTTTTGCTGAAATGGTGACCCCGGGGCTTAGGGATTTTTTCAAAAAAGTCTTTTCCGCATGTTAAGTTTTTGAGGGCTAATTTCTTGTCCTGTGATAAAAAGACTTCTGTTTCCATCGCCAAAGCTTTCTCGGGAGCATTAGGAAGCTTCTGGCACCATTTTTGAGTGAATTGCCAAAAGTCAGATTTTTGCTGAAATTGTGACCCCGGGGCTTAGGGGTTTTTTCAAAAAAGTCTTTTCCACCGGTTAACTTTTCGAGGGCTGATTTCTTGTCCTGTGATAAAAAACACTTCTGTTTCCATCGCCAAAGCTTTCAGGGGATCATTTGCAAGCTTCTGGCACCATTTTTGAGTGAATTGCCAAAAGTCAGATTTTTGCTGAAATTGTGACCCCGGGGCTTAGGGATTTTTTCAAAAAAGTTTTCCGCAGGTTAAGTTGTTGAGGGCTGATTTCTTGTCCTGTGATAAAAAAGACTTCTGTTTCCATTACCAAAGCTTTCAGGGGATCATTTGCAAGCTTCTGGCACGATTTTTCAGTGAATTGCCAAAAGTCAGATTTTTGCTGAAATGGTGACCCCGGGGCTTAGGGATTTTTTCAAAAAAGTTTTCCGCAGGTTAAGTTTTCAAGGGCTGATTTCTTGTCCTGTGATAAAAAGACTTCTGTTTCCATCGCCAAAGCTTTCTCGGGAGCATAAGCAAGCTTCTGGCACCATTTTTGAGTGAATTGCCAAAAGTCAGATTTTTGCTGAAATTGTGACCCCGGGGCTTAGGGATTTTTTCAAAAAAGTCTTTTCCGCCGGTTAAGTTTTCGAGAGCTGATTTCTTCTCCTGTGATAAAAAAGACTTCTGTTTCCATCGCCAAAGCTTTCAGGGGATCATTTGCAAGCTTCTGGCACCATTTTTGAGTGAATTGCCAAAAGTCAGATTTTTGCTGAAATTGTGACCCCGGGGCTTAGGGATTTTTTCAAAAAAGTCTTTTCCACCGGTTAAGTTTACGAGGGCTGATTTCTTGTCCTGTGATAAAAAAGACTTCTGTTTCCATTACCAAAGCTTTCTCGGGAGCATTAGCAAGCTTCTGGCACCATTTTTGAGTGAATTGCCAAAAGTCAGATTTTTGCTGAAATTGTGACCCCGGGGCTTAGGGATTTTTTCAAAAAAGTTTTCCGCAGGTTAAGTTTTCAAGGGCTGATTTCTTGTCCTGTGATAAAAAAGACTTCTGTTTCCATTACCAAAGCTTTCAGGGGATCATTTGCAAGCTTCTGGCACGATTTTTCAGTGAATTGCCAAAAGTCAGATTTTTGCTGAAATTGTGACCCCGGGGCTTAGGGATTTTTTCAAAAAAGTCTTTTCCGCCGGTTAAGTTTTCGAGGGCTGATTTCTTGTCCTGTGATAAAAAAGACTTCTGTTTCCATCGCCAAAGCTTTCAGGGGATCATTTGCAAGCTTCTGGCACCATTTTTGAGTGAATTGCCAAAAGTCAGATTTTTGCTGAAATTGTGACCCCGGGGCTTAGGGATTTTTTCAAAAAAGTCTTTTCCACCGGTTAAGTTTTCGAGGGCTGATTTCTTGTCCTGTGATAAAAAAGACTTCTGTTTCCATTACCAAAGCTTTCTCGGGAGCATTAGCAAGCTTCTGGCACCATTTTTGAGTGAATTGCCAAAAGTCAGATTTTTGCTGAAATTGTGACCCCGGGGCTTAGGGATTTTTTCAAAAACGTCTTTTCCGCCGGTTAAGTTTTCGAGGGCTGATTTCTTGTCCTGTGATAAAAAAGACTTCTGTTTCCATTACCAAAGCTTTCTCGGGAGCATTAGCAAGCTTCTGGCACCATTTTTGAGTGAATTGCCAAAAGTCAGATTTTTGCTGAAATTGTGACCCCGGGGCTTAGGGATATTTTCAAAAAAGTCTTTTCCGCCGGTTAAGTTTTCGAGGGCTGATTTCTTGTCCTGTGATAAAAAAGACTTCTGTTTCCATCGCCAAAGCTTTCAGGGGATCATTTGCAAGCTTCTGGCACCATTTTTGAGTGAATTGCCAAAAGTCAGATTTTTGCTGAAATTGTGACCCCGGGGCTTAGGGGTTTTTTCAAAAAAGTCTTTTCCACCGGTTAAGTTTTCGAGGGCTGATTTCTTGTCCTGTGATAAAAAACACTTCTGTTTCCATCGCCAAAGCTTTCAGGGGATCATTTGCAAGCTTCTGGCACCATTTTTGAGTGAATTGCCAAAAGTCAGATTTTAGCTGAAATTGTGACCCCGGGGCTTAGGGATTTTTTCAAAAAAGTTATCCGCAGGTTAAGTTGTTGAGGGCTGATTTCTTGTCCTGTGATAAAAAAGACTTCTGTTTCCATTACCAAAGCTTTCAGGGGATCATTTGCAAGCTTCTGGCACGATTTTTCAGTGAATTGCCAAAAGTCAGATTTTTGCTGAAATGGTGACCCCGGGGCTTAGGGATTTTTTCAAAAAAGTTTTCCGCTGGTTAAGTTTTCAAGGGCTGATTTCTTGTCCTGTGATAAAAAGACTTCTGTTTCCATCGCCAAAGCTTTCTCGGGAGCATTAGCAAGCTTCTGGCACCATTTTTGAGTGAATTGCCAAAAGTCAGATTTTTGCTGAAATTGTGACCCCGGGGCTTAGGGATTTTTTCAACAAAGTCTTTTCCACCGGTTAAGTTTTCGAGGGCTGATTTCTTGTCCTGTGATAAAAAAGACTTCTGTTTCCATCGCCAAAGCTTTCAGGGGATCATTTGCAAGCTTCTGGCACCATTTTTGAGTGAATTGCCAAAAGTCAGATTTTTGCTGAAATTGTGACCCCGGGGCTTAGGGATTTTTTCAAAAAAGTCTTTTCCACCGGTTAAGTTTTCGAGGGCTGATTTCTTGTCCTGTGATAAAAAAGACTTCTGTTTCCATTACCAAAGCTTTCTCGGGAGCATTAGCAAGCTTCTGGCACCATTTTTGAGTGAATTGCCAAAAGTCAGATTTTTGCTGAAATGGTGACCCCGGGGCTTAGGGATTTTTTCAAAAAAGTTTTCCGCAGGTTAAGTTTTCAAGGGCTGATTTCTTGTCCTGTGATAAAAAGACTTCTGTTTCCATCGCCAAAGCTTTCTCGGGAGCATTAGCAAGCTTCTGGCACCATTTTTGAGTGAATTGCCAAAAGTCAGATTTTTGCTGAAATTGTGACCCCGGGGCTTAGGGATTTTTTCAAAAAAGTCTTTTCCGCCGGTTAAGTTTTCGAGGGCTGATTTCTTGTCCTGTGATAAAAAAGACTTCTGTTTCCATCGCCAAAGCTTTCAGGGGATCATTTGCAAGCTTCTGGCACCATTTTTGAGTGAATTGCCAAAAGTCAGATTTTTGCTGAAATTGTGACCCCGGGGCTTAGGGATTTTTTCAAAAAAGTCTTTTCCGCCGGTTAAGTTTTCGAGGGCTAATTTCTTGTCCTGTGATAAAAAAGACTTTTGTTTCCATTACCAAAGCTTTCAGGGGATCATTTGCAAGCTTCTGGCACCATTTTTGAGTGACTTGCCAAAAGTCAGATTTTTGCTGAAATTGTGACCCCGGGGCTTAGGGATTTTTTCAAAAAAGTCTTTTCCGCATGTTAAGTTTTTGAGGGCTAATTTCTTGTCCTGTGATAAAAAGACTTCTGTTTCCATCGCCAAAGCTTTCTCGGGAGCATTAGGAAGCTTCTGGCACCATTTTTGAGTGAATTGCAAAAAGTCAGATTTTTGCTGAAATTGTGACCCCGGGGCTTAGGGGTTTTTTCAAAAAAGTCTTTTCCGCAGGTTAAGTTTTCGAGGGCTGATTTCTTGTCCTGTGATAAAAAACACTTCTGTTTCCATCGCCAAAGCTTTCAGGGGATCATTTGCAAGCTTCTGGCACCATTTTTGAGTGAATTGCCAAAAGTCAGATTTTTGCTGAAATTGTGACCCCGGGGCTTAGGGATTTTTTCAAAAAAGTTTTCCGCAGGTTAAGTTGTTGAGGGCTGATTTCTTGTCCTGTGATAAGAAAGACTTCTGTTTCCATTACCAAAGCTTTCAGGGGATCATTTGCAAGCTTCTGGCACGATTTTTCAGTGAATTGCCAAAAGTCAGATTTTTGCTGAAATGGTGACCCCGGGGCTTAGGGATTTTTTCAAAAAAGTTTTCCGCAGGTTAAGTTTTCAAGGGCTGATTTCTTGTCCTGTGATAAAAAGACTTCTGTTTCCATCGCCAAAGCTTTCTCGGGAGCATTAGCAAGCTTCTGGCACCATTTTTGAGTGAATTGCCAAAAGTCAGATTTTTGCTGAAATTGTGACCCCGGGGCTTAGGGATTTTTTCAAAAAAGTCTTTTCCGCCGGTTAAGTTTTCGAGGGCTGATTTCTTGTCCTGTGATAAAAAAGACTTCTGTTTCCATCGCCAAAGCTTTCAGGGGATCATTTGCAAGCTTCTGGCACCATTTTTGAGTGAATTGCCAAAAGTCAGATTTTTGCTGAAATTGTGACCCCGGGGCTTAGGGATTTTTTCAAAAAAGTCTTTTCCACCGGTTAAGTTTCCGAGGGCTGATTTCTTGTCCTGTGATAAAAAAGACTTCTGTTTCCATTACCAAAGCTTTCTCGGGAGCATTAGCAAGCTTCTGGCACCATTTTTGAGTGAATTGCCAAAAGTCAGATTTTTGCTGAAATTGTGACCCCGGGGCTTAGGGATTTTTTCAAAAAAGTTTTCCGCAGGTTAAGTTTTCGAGGGCTGATTTCTTGTCCTGTGATAAAAAAGACATCTGTTTCCATTACCAAAGCTTTCAGGGGATCATTTGCAAGCTTCTGGCACGATTTTTCAGTGAATTGCCAAAAGTCAGATTTTTGCTGAAATGGTGACCCCGGGGCTTAGGGATTTTTTCAAAAAAGTTTTCCGCAGGTTAAGTTTTCAAGGGCTGATTTCTTGTCCTGTGATAAAAAAGACTTCTGTTTCCATTACCAAAGCTTTCTCGGGAGCATTAGCAAGCTTCTGGCACCATTTTTGAGTGAATTGCCAAAAGTCAGATTTTTGCTGAAATGGTGACCCCGGGGCTTAGGGATTTTTTCAAAAAAGTCTTTTCCGCCGGTTAAGTTTTCGAGGGCTGATTTCTTGTCCTGTGATAAAAAAGACTTCTGTTTCCATTACCAAAGCTTTCTCGGGAGCATTAGCAAGCTTCTGGCACCATTTTTGAGTGAATTGCCAAAAGTCAGATTTTTGCTGAAATTGTGACCCCGGGGCTTAGGGATTTTTTCAAAAAAGTCTTTTCCGCCGGTTAAGTTTTCGAGGGCTGATTTCTTGTCCTGTGATAAAAAAGACTTCTGTTTCCATCGCCAAAGCTTTCAGGGGATCATTTGCAAGCTTCTGGCACAATTTTTGAGTGAATTGCCAAAAGTCAGATTTTTGCTGAAATTGTGACCCCGGGGCTTAGGGATTTTTTCAAAAAAGTTTTCCGCAGGTTAAGTTGTTGAGGGCTGATTTCTTGTCCTGTGATAAAAAAGACTTCTGTTTCCATTACCAAAGCTTTCAGGGGATCATTTGCAAGCTTCTGGCACGATTTTTGAGTGAATTGCCAAAAGTCAGATTTTTGCTGAAATGGTGACCCCGGGGCTTAGGGATTTTTTCAAAAAAGTCTTTTCCGCCGGTTAAGTTTTCGAGGGCTGATTTCTTGTCCTGTGATAAAAAAGACTTCTGTTTCCATCGCCAAAGCTTTCAGGGGATCATTTGCAAGCTTCTGGCACCATTTTTGAGTGAATTGCCAAAAGTCAGATTTTTGCTGAAATTGTGACCCCGGGGCTTAGGGATTTTTTCAAAAAAGTCTTTTCCGCAGGTTAAGTTTTCGATTGCTGATTTCTTGTCCTGTGATAAAAAAGACTTCTGTTTCCATTACGAAAGCTTTCAGGGGATCATTTGCAAGCTTCTGGCACCATTTTTGAGTGAATTGCCAAAAGTCAGATTTTTGCTGAAATTGTGACCCCGGGGCTTAGGGATTTTTTCAACAAAGTCTTTTCCGCCGGTTAAGTTTTCGAGGGCTGATTTCTTGTCCTGTGATAAAAAAGACTTCTGTTTCCATCGCCAAAGCTTTCAGGGGATCATTTGCAAGCTTCTGGCACCATTTTTGAGTGAATTGCCAAAAGTCAGATTTTTGCTGAAATTGTGACCCCGGGGCTTAGGGATTTTTTCAAAAAAGTCTTTTCCGCCGGTTAAGTTTTCGAGGGCTGATTTCTTGTCCTGTGATAAAAAAGACTTCTGTTTCCATTACCAAAGCTTTCTCGGGAGCATTAGCAAGCTTCTGGCACCATTTTTGAGTGAATTGCCAAAAGTCAGATTTTTGCTGAAATGGTGACCCCGGGGCTTAGGGATTTTTTCAAAAAAGTCTTTTCCGCCGGTAAATTTTTTGAGGGCTGATTTCTTGTCCTGTGATAAAAAAGACTTCTGTTTCCATCACCAAAGCTTTCAGGGGACCATTTGCAAGCTTCTGGCACCATTTTTGAGTGAATTGCCAAAAGTCAGATTTTTGCTGAAATTGTGACCCCGGGGCTTAGGGATTTTTTCAAAAAAGTCTTTTCCGCAGGTTAAGTTTTTGAGGGCTGATTTCTTGTCCTGTGATAAAAAAGACTTCTGTTTCCATCGCCAAAACTTTCTCGGGAGGATTAGCAAGCTTCTGGCACGATTTTTCAGTGAATTGCCAAAAGTCAGATTTTTGCTGAAATTGTTACCCCGGGGCTTAGGGATTTTTTCAAAAAAGTCTTTTCCGCAGGTTACGTTTTCGAGGGCTGATTTCTTGTCCTGTGATAAAAAAGACTTCTCTTTCCATTACCAAAGCTTTCAGGGGATCATTTGCAAGCTTCTGGCACCATTTTTCAGTGAATTGCCAAAAGTCAGATTTTTGCTGAAATTTTGACCCCGGGGCTTAGGGATATTTTCAAAAAAGTCTTTTCCGCAGGTTAAGTTTTCGAGGGCTAATTTCTTGTCCTGTGATAAAAAAGACTTCTGTTTCCATTACCAAAGCTTTCAGGGGATCATTTGCAAGCTTCTGGCACCATTTTTGAGTGAATTGCCAAAAGTCAGATTTTTGCTGAAATTGTGACCCCGGGGCTTAGGGATTTTTTCAAAAAAGTCTTTTCCGCATGTTAGGTTTTTGAGGGCTAATTTCTTGTCCTGTGATAAAAAGACTTCTGTTTCCATCGCCAAAGCTTTTTCGGGAGCATTAGGAAGCTTCTGGCACAATTTTTGAGTGAATTGCCAAAAGTCAGATTTTTGCTGAAATTGTGACCCCGGGGCTTAGGGGTTTTTTCAAAAAAGTCTTTTCCACCGGTTAAGTTTTCGAGGGCTGATTTCTTGTCCTGTGATAAAAAACACTTCTGTTTCCATCGCCAAAGCTTTCAGGGGATCATTTGCAAGCTTCTGGCACCATTTTTGAGTGAATTGCCAAAAGTCAGATTTTTGCTGAAATTGTGACCCCGGGGCTTAGGGATTTTTTCAAAAAAGTTTTCCGCAGGTTAAGTTGTTGAGGGCTGATTTCTTGTCCTGTGATAAAAAAGACTTCTGTTTCCATTACCAAAGCTTTCAGGGGATCATTTGCAAGCTTCTGGCACGATTTTTCAGTGAATTGCCAAAAGTCAGATTTTTGCTGAAATGGTGACCCCGGGGCTTAGGGATTTTTTCAAAAAAGTTTTCCGCAGGTTAAGTTTTCAAGGGCTGATTTCTTGTCCTGTGATAAAAAGACTTCTGTTTCCATCGCCAAAGCTTTCTCGGTAGCATTAGCAAGCTTCTGGCACGATTTTTCAGTGAATTGCCAAAAGTCAGATTTTTGCTGAAATGGTGACCCCGGGGCTTAGGGATTTTTTCAAAAAAGTTTTCCGCCGGTTAAGTTTTCAAGGGCTGATTTCTTGTCCTGTGATAAAAAGACTTCTGTTTCCATCGCCAAAGCTTTCTCGGGAGCATTAGCAAGCTTCTGGCACGATTTTTCAGTGAATTGCCAAAAGTCAGATTTTTGCTGAAATGGTGACCCCGGGGCTTAGGGATTTTTTCAAAAAAGTCTTTTCCGCCGGTTAAGTTTTCGAGGGCTAATTTCTTGTCCTGTGATAAAAAAGACTTTTGTTTCCATTACCAAAGCTTTCAGGGGATCACTTGCAAGCTTCTGGCACCATTTTTGAGTGAATTGCCAAAAGTCAGATTTTTGCTGAAATTGTGACCCCGGGGCTTAGGGATTTTTTCAAAAAAGTCTTTTCCGCAGGTTAAGTTTTCGAGGGCTGATTTCTTGTCCTGGATAAAAAAGACTTCTGTTTCCATCGCCAAAGCTTTCAGGGGATCATTTGCAAGCTTCTGGCACCATTTTTGAGTGAATTGCCAAAAGTCAGGTTTTTGCTGAAATTGTGACCCCGGGGCTTAGGGATTTTTTCAAAAAAGTTTTCCGCAGGTTAAGTTGTTGAGGGCTGATTTCTTGTCCTGTGATAAAAAAGACTTCTGTTTCCATTACCAAAGCTTTCAGGGGATCATTTGCAAGCTTCTGGCACCATTTTTGAGTGAATTGCCAAAAGTCAGATTTTTGCTGAAATTGTGACCCCGGGGCTTAGGGATTTTTTCAAAAAGGTATTTTCCGCCGGTAAATTTTTTGAGGGCTGATTTCTTGTCCTGTGATAAAAAAGACTTCTGTTTCCATCACCAAAGCTTTCAGGGGATCATTTGCAAGCATCTGGCACAATTTTTCAGTGAATTGCCAAAAGTCAGATTTTTGCTGAAATGGTGACCCCGGGGCTTAGGGATTTTTTCAAAAAAGTTTTCCGCAGGTTAAGTTTTCAAGGGCTGATTTCTTGTCCTGTGATAAAAAGACTTCTGTTTCCATCGCCAAAGCTTTCTCGGGAGCATTAGCAAGCTTCTGGCACCATTTTTGAGTGAATTGCCAAAAGTCAGATTTTTGCTGAAATTGTGACCCCGGGGCTTAGGGATTTTTTCAAAAAAGTCTTTTCCGCCGGTTAAGTTTTCGAGGGCTGATTTCTTGTCCTGTGATAAAAAAGACTTCTGTTTCCATCGCCAAAGCTTTCAGGGGATCATTTGCAAGCTTCTGGCACCATTTTTGAGTGAATTGCCAAAAGTCAGATTTTTGCTGAAATTGTGACCCCGGGGCTTAGGGATTTTTTCAAAAAAGTTTTCCGCAGGTTAAGTTGTTGAGGGCTGATTTCTTGTCCTGTGATAAAAAAGACTTCTGTTTCCATTACCAAAGCTTTCAGGGGATCATTTGCAAGCTTCTGGCACCATTTTTGAGTGAATTGCCAAAAGTCAGATTTTTGCTGAAATTGTGACCCCGGGGCTTAGGGATTTTTCAAAAAGGTCTTTTCCGCGGGTAAATTTTTTGAGGGCTGATTTCTTGTCCTGTGATAAAAAAGACTTCTGTTTCCATCACCAAAGCTTTCAGGGGATCATTTGCAAGCATCTGGCACAATTTTTCAGTGAATTGCCAAAAGTCAGATTTTTGCTGAAATGGTGACCCCGGGGCTTAGGGATTTTTTCAAAAAAGTTTTCCGCAGGTTAAGTTTTCAAGGGCTGATTTCTTGTCCTGTGATAAAAAGACTTCTGTTTCCATCGCCAAAGCTTTCTCGGGAGCATTAGCAAGCTTCTGGCACCATTTTTGAGTGAATTGCCAAAAGTCAGATTTTTGCTGAAATTGTGACCCCGGGGCTTAGGGATTTTTTCAAAAAAGTCTTTTCCGCCGGTTAAGTTTTCGAGGGCTGATTTCTTGTCCTGTGATAAAAAAGACTTCTGTTTCCATCGCCAAAGCTTTCAGGGGATCATTTGCAAGCTTCTGGCACCATTTTTGAGTGAATTGCCAAAAGTCAGATTTTTGCTGAAATTGTGACCCCGGGGCTTAGGGATTTTTTCAAAAAAGTCTTTTCCACCGGTTAAGTTTTTGAGGGCTGATTTCTTGTCCTGTGATAAGAAAGACTTCTGTTTCCATTACCAAAGCTTTCTCGGGAGTATTAGCAAGCTTCTGGCACCATTTTTGAGTGAATTGCCAAAAGTCAGATTTTTGCTGAAATCGTGACCCCGGGGCTTAGGGATTTTTTCAAAAAAGTCTTTTCCGCCGGTTAAGTTTTCGAGGGCTGATTTCTTGTCCTGTGATAAAAAAGACTTCTGTATCCATTACCAAAGCTTTCTCGGGAGCATTAGCAAGCTTCTGGCACCATTTTTGAGTGAATTGCCAAAAGTCAGATTTTTGCTGAAATTGTGACCCCGGGGCTTAGGGATTTTTTTCAAAAAAGTCTTTTCCACCGGTTAAGTTTTCGAGGGCTGATTTCTTGTCCTGTGATAAAAAAGACTTCTGTTTCCATCGCCAAAGCTTTCTCGGGAGCATTAGCAAGCTTCTGGCACGATTTTTCAGTGAATTGCCAAAAGTCAGATTTTTGCTGAAATTGTGACCCCGGGGCTTAGGGATTTTTTCAAAAAAGTCTTTTTCGCCGGTTAAGTTTTCGAGGGCTGATTTCTTGTCCTGTGATAAAAAAGACTTTTGTTTCCATTACCAAAGCTTTCTCGGGAGCATTAGCAAGCTTCTGGCACGATTTTTCAGTGAATTGCCAAAAGTCAGATTTTTGCTGAAATTGTGACCCCGGGGCTTAGGGATTTTTTCAAAAAAGTCTTTTCCGCCGGTTAAGTTTTCGAGGGCTAATTTCTTGTCCTGTGATAAAAAAGACTTCTGTTTCCATTACCAAAGCTTTCAGGGGATCATTTGCAAGCTTCTGGCACCATTTTTGAGTGAATTGCCAAAAGTCAGATTTTTGCTGAAATTGTGACCCCGGGGCTTAGGGATTTTTTCAAAAAAGTCTTTTCCGCATGTTAAGTTTTTGAGGGCTAATTTCTTGTCCTGTGATAAAAAGACTTCTGTTTCCATCGCCAAAGCTTTCTCGGGAGCATTAGGAAGCTTCTGGCACCATTTTTGAGTGAATTGCCAAAAGTCAGATTTTTGCTGAAATTGTGACCCCGGGGCTTAGGGGTTTTTTCAAAAAAGTCTTTTCCACCGGTTAACTTTTCGAGGGCTGATTTCTTGTCCTGTGATAAAAAACACTTCTGTTTCCATCGCCAAAGCTTTCAGGGGATCATTTGCAAGCTTCTGGCACCATTTTTGAGTGAATTGCCAAAAGTCAGATTTTTGCTGAAATTGTGACCCCGGGGCTTAGGGATTTTTTCAAAAAAGTCTTTTCCGCAGGTTAAGTTTTCGAGGGCTGATTTCTTGTCCTGTGATAAAAAAGACTTCTGTTTCCATCACCAAAGCTTTCAGGGGACCATTTGCAAGCTTCTGGCACCATTTTTGAGTGAATTGCCAAAAGTCAGATTTTTGCTGAAATTGTGACCCCGGGGCTTAGGGATTTTTTCAAAAAAGTCTTTTCCGCAGGTTAAGTTTTCGAGGGCTGATTTCTTGTCCTGTGATAAAAAAGACTTCTGTTTCCATCGCCAAAGCTTTCTCGGGAGCATTAGCAAGCTTCTGGCACGATTTTTCAGTGAATTGCCAAAAGTCAGATTTTTGCTGAAATTGTGACCCCGGGGCTTAGGGATTTTTTCAAAAAAGTCTTTTTCGCCGGTTAAGTTTTCGAGGGCTGATTTCTTGTCCTGTGATAAAAAAGACTTCTGTTTCCATCGCCAAAGCTTTCAGGGGATCATTTGCAAGCTTCTGGCACCATTTTTGAGTGAATTGCCAAAAGTCAGATTTTTGCTGAAATTGTGACCCCGGGGCTTAGGGATTTTTTCAAAAAAGTCTTTTCCGCCGGTTAAGTTTTCGAGGGCTAATTTCTTGTCCTGTGATAAAAAAGACTTCTGTTTCCATTACCAAAGCTTTCAGGGGATCATTTGCAAGCTTCTGGTACCATTTTTGAGTGAATTGCCAAAAGTCAGATTTTTGCTGAAATTGTGACCCCGGGGCTTAGGGATTTTTTCAAAAAAGTCTTTTCCGCATGTTAAGTTTTTGAGGGCTAATTTCTTGTCCTGTGATAAAAAGACTTCTGTTTCCATCGCCAAAGCTTTCTCGGGAGCATTAGGAAGCTTCTGGCACCATTTTTGAGTGAATTGTCAAAAGTCAGATTTTTGCTGAAATTGTGACCCCGGGGCTTAGGGGTTTTTTCAAAAAAGTCTTTTCCACCGGTTAACTTTTCGAAGGCTGATTTCTTGTCCTGTGATAAAAAACACTTCTGTTTCCATCGCCAAAGCTTTCAGGGGATAATTTGCAAGCTTCTGGCACCATTTTTGAGTGAATTGCCAAAAGTCAGATTTTTGCTGAAATTGTGACCCCGGGGCTTAGGGATTTTTTCAAAAAAGTCTTTTCCGCAGGTTAAGTTTTCGAGGGCTGATTTCTTGTCCTGTGATAAAAAAGACTTCTGTTTCCATCGCCAAAGCTTTCTCGGGAGCATTAGCAAGCTTCTGGCACCATTTTTGAGTGAATTGCCAAAAGTCAGATTTTTGCTGAAATTGTGACCCCGGGGCTTAGGGATTTTTTCAAAAAAGTCTTTTTCGCCGGTTAAGTTTTCGAGGGCTGATTTCTTGTCCTGTGATAAAAAATACTTCTGTTTCCATTACCAAAGCTTTCAGGGGATCATTTGCAAGCTTCTGGCACCATTTTTGAGTGAATTGCCAAAAGTCAGATTTTAGCTGAAATTGTGACCCCGGGGGCTTAGGGATTTTTTCAAAAAAGTCTTTTCCGCAGGTTAAGTTTTCGAGGGCTGATTTCTTGTCCTGTGATAAAAAAGACTTCTGTTTCCATTACCAAAGCTTTCTCGGGAGCATTAGCAAGCTTCTGGCACCATTTTTGAGTGAATTGCCAAAAGTCAGATTTTTGCTGAAATTGTGACCCCAGGGCTTAGGGATTTTTTCAAAAAAGTCTTTTCCGCCGGTTAAGTTTTCGAGGGCTGATTTCTTGTCCTGTGATAAAAAAGACTTCTGTTTCCATTACCAAAGCTTTCAGGGGATCATTTGCAAGCTTCTGGCACCATTTTTGAGTGAATTGCCAAAAGTCAGATTTTTGCTGAAATGGTGACCCCGGGGCTTAGGGATTTTTTCAAAAAAGTTTTCCGCAGGTTAAGTTTTCAAGGGCTGATTTCTTGTCCTGTGATAAAAAGACTTCTGTTTCCATCGCCAAAGCTTTCTCGGGAGCATTAGCAAGCTTCTGGCACCATTTTTGAGTGAATTGCCAAAAGTCAGATTTTTGCTGAAATTGTGACCCCGGGGCTTAGGGATTTTTTCAAAAAAGTCTTTTCCGCCGGTTAATTTTTCGAGGGCTGATTTCTTGTCCTGTGATAAAAAAGACTTCTGTTTCCATTACCAAAGCTTTCAGGGAATCATTTGCAAGCTTCTGGCACCATTTTTGAGTGAATTGCCAAAAGTCAGATTTTTGCTGAAATTGTGACCCCGGGGCTTAGGGATTTTTTCAAAAAAGTCTTTTCCGCAGGTTAAGTTGTTGAGGGCTGATTTCTTGTCCTGTGATAAAAAGACTTCTGTTTCCATTACCAAAGCTTTCAGGGGATCATTTGCAAGCTTCTGGCACGATTTTTCAGTGAATTGCCAAAAGTCAGATTTTTGCTGAAATGGTGACCCCGGGGCTTAGGGATTTTTTCAAAAAAGTTTTCCGCAGGTTAAGTTTTCAAGGGTTGATTTCTTGTCCTGTGATAAAAAGACTTCTGTTTCCATCGCCAAAGCTTTCTCGGGAGCATTAGCAAGCTTCTGGCACCATTTTTGAGTGAATTGCCAAAAGTCAGATTTTAGCTGAAATTGTGACCCCGGGGCTTAGGGATTTTTTCAACAAAGTCTTTTCCGCCGGTTAAGTTTTCGAGGGCTGATTTCTTGTCCTGTGATAAAAAAGACTTCTGTTTCCATCGCCAAAGCTTTCAGGGGATCATTTGCAAGCTTCTGGCACCATTTTTGAGTGAATTGCCAAAAGTCAGATTTTTGCTGAAATTGTGACCCCGGGGCTTAGGGATTTTTTCAAAAAAGTCTTTTTCGCCGGTTAAGTTTTCGAGGGCTGATTTCTTGTCCTGTGATAAAAAAGACTTCTGTTTCCATTACCAAAGCTTTCAGGGGATCATTTGCAAGCTTCTGGCACCATTTTTGAGTGAATTGCCAAAAGTCAGATTTTAGCTGAAATTGTGACCCCGGGGCTTAGGGATTTTTTCAAAAAAGTCTTTTCCGCAGGTTAAGTTTTCGAGGGCTGATTTCTTGTCCTGTGATAAAAAAGACTTCTGTTTCCATTACCAAAGCTTTCTCGGGAGCATTAGCAAGCTTCTGGCACCATTTTTGAGTGAATTGCCAAAAGTCAGATTTTTGCTGAAATTGTGACCCCGGGGCTTAGGGATTTTTTCAAAAAAGTCTTTTCCGCAGGTTAAGTTTTCGAGGGCTGATTTCTTGTCCTGTGATAAAAAAGACTTCTGTTTCCATCACCAAAGCTTTCAGGGGACCATTTGCAAGCTTCTGGCACCATTTTTGAGTGAATTGCCAAAAGTCAGATTTTTGCTGAAATTGTGACCCCGGGGCTTAGGGATTTTTTCAAAAAAGTCTTTTCCGCAGGTTAAGTTTTCGAGGGCTGATTTCTTGTCCTGTGATAAAAAAGACTTCTGTTTCCATCGCCAAAGCTTTCTCGGGAGCATTAGCAAGCTTCTGGCACGATTTTTCAGTGAATTGCCAAAAGTCAGATTTTTGCTGAAATTGTGACCCCGGGGCTTAGGGATTTTTTCAAAAAAGTCTTTTTCGCCGGTTAAGTTTTCGAGGGCTGATTTCTTGTCCTGTGATAAAAAAGACTTCTGTTTCCATCGCCAAAGCTTTCAGGGGATCATTTGCAAGCTTCTGGCACCATTTTTGAGTGAATTGCCAAAAGTCAGATTTTTGCTGAAATTGTGACCCCGGGGCTTAGGGATTTTTTCAAAAAAGTCTTTTCCGCCGGTTAAGTTTTCGAGGGCTAATTTCTTGTCCTGTGATAAAAAAGACTTCTGTTTCCATTACCAAAGCTTTCAGGGGATCATTTGCAAGCTTCTGGTACCATTTTTGAGTGAATTGCCAAAAGTCAGATTTTTGCTGAAATTGTGACCCCGGGGCTTAGGGATTTTTTCAAAAAAGTCTTTTCCGCATGTTAAGTTTTTGAGGGCTAATTTCTTGTCCTGTGATAAAAAGACTTCTGTTTCCATCGCCAAAGCTTTCTCGGGAGCATTAGGAAGCTTCTGGCACCATTTTTGAGTGAATTGTCAAAAGTCAGATTTTTGCTGAAATTGTGACCCCGGGGCTTAGGGGTTTTTTCAAAAAAGTCTTTTCCACCGGTTAACTTTTCGAAGGCTGATTTCTTGTCCTGTGATAAAAAACACTTCTGTTTCCATCGCCAAAGCTTTCAGGGGATAATTTGCAAGCTTCTGGCACCATTTTTGAGTGAATTGCCAAAAGTCAGATTTTTGCTGAAATTGTGACCCCGGGGCTTAGGGATTTTTTCAAAAAAGTCTTTTCCGCAGGTTAAGTTTTCGAGGGCTGATTTCTTGTCCTGTGATAAAAAAGACTTCTGTTTCCATCGCCAAAGCTTTCTCGGGAGCATTAGCAAGCTTCTGGCACCATTTTTGAGTGAATTGCCAAAAGTCAGATTTTTGCTGAAATTGTGACCCCGGGGCTTAGGGATTTTTTCAAAAAAGTCTTTTTCGCCGGTTAAGTTTTCGAGGGCTGATTTCTTGTCCTGTGATAAAAAATACTTCTGTTTCCATTACCAAAGCTTTCAGGGGATCATTTGCAAGCTTCTGGCACCATTTTTGAGTGAATTGCCAAAAGTCAGATTTTAGCTGAAATTGTGACCCCGGGGGCTTAGGGATTTTTTCAAAAAAGTCTTTTCCGCAGGTTAAGTTTTCGAGGGCTGATTTCTTGTCCTGTGATAAAAAAGACTTCTGTTTCCATTACCAAAGCTTTCTCGGGAGCATTAGCAAGCTTCTGGCACCATTTTTGAGTGAATTGCCAAAAGTCAGATTTTTGCTGAAATTGTGACCCCGGGGCTTAGGGATTTTTTCAAAAAAGTCTTTTCCGCCGGTTAAGTTTTCGAGGGCTGATTTCTTGTCCTGTGATAAAAAAGACTTCTGTTTCCATTACCAAAGCTTTCAGGGGATCATTTGCAAGCTTCTGGCACCATTTTTGAGTGAATTGCCAAAAGTCAGATTTTTGCTGAAATGGTGACCCCGGGGCTTAGGGATTTTTTCAAAAAAGTTTTCCGCAGGTTAAGTTTTCAAGGGCTGATTTCTTGTCCTGTGATAAAAAGACTTCTGTTTCCATCGCCAAAGCTTTCTCGGGAGCATTAGCAAGCTTCTGGCACCATTTTGAGTGAATTGCCAAAAGTCAGATTTTTGCTGAAATTGTGACCCCGGGGCTTAGGGATTTTTTCAAAAAAGTCTTTTCCGCCGGTTAATTTTTCGAGGGCTGATTTCTTGTCCTGTGATAAAAAAGACTTCTGTTTCCATTACCAAAGCTTTCAGGGAATCATTTGCAAGCTTCTGGCACCATTTTTGAGTGAATTGCCAAAAGTCAGATTTTTGCTGAAATTGTGACCCCGGGGCTTAGGGATTTTTTCAAAAAAGTCTTTTCCGCAGGTTAAGTTGTTGAGGGCTGATTTCTTGTCCTGTGATAAAAAGACTTCTGTTTCCATTACCAAAGCTTTCAGGGGATCATTTGCAAGCTTCTGGCACGATTTTTCAGTGAATTGCCAAAAGTCAGATTTTTGCTGAAATGGTGACCCCGGGGCTTAGGGATTTTTTCAAAAAAGTTTTCCGCAGGTTAAGTTTTCAAGGGTTGATTTCTTGTCCTGTGATAAAAAGACTTCTGTTTCCATCGCCAAAGCTTTCTCGGGAGCATTAGCAAGCTTCTGGCACCATTTTTGAGTGAATTGCCAAAAGTCAGATTTTAGCTGAAATTGTGACCCCGGGGCTTAGGGATTTTTTCAACAAAGTCTTTTCCGCCGGTTAAGTTTTCGAGGGCTAATTTCTTGTCCTGTGATAAAAAAGACTTCTGTTTCCATCGCCAAAGCTTTCAGGGGATCATTTGCAAGCTTCTGGCACCATTTTTGAGTGAATTGCCAAAAGTCAGATTTTTGCTGAAATTGTGACCCCGGGGCTTAGGGATTTTTTCAAAAAAGTCTTTTTCGCCGGTTAAGTTTTCGAGGGCTGATTTCTTGTCCTGTGATAAAAAAGACTTCTGTTTCCATTACCAAAGCT
The DNA here is from genome assembly GCF_964188305.1 of Podarcis bocagei. Classification (NCBI taxonomy): domain Eukaryota; kingdom Metazoa; phylum Chordata; class Lepidosauria; order Squamata; family Lacertidae; genus Podarcis; species Podarcis bocagei. The sequence goes on along the minus strand of NW_027670288.1, from coordinate 2,516 downwards.
TTCAGGGGATCATTTGCAAGCTTCTGGCACCATTTTTGAGTGAATTGCCAAAAGTCAGATTTTAGCTGAAATTGTGACCCCGGGGCTTAGGGATTTTTTCAAAAAAGTCTTTTCCGCAGGTTAAGTTTTCGAGGGCTGATTTCTTGTCCTGTGATAAAAAAGACTTCTGTTTCCATTACCAAAGCTTTCTCGGGAGCATTAGCAAGCTTCTGGCACCATTTTTGAGTGAATTGCCAAAAGTCAGATTTTTGCTGAAATTGTGACCCCGGGGCTTAGGGATTTTTTCAAAAAAGTCTTTTCCACCGGTTAAGTTGTTGAGGGCTGATTTCTTGTCCTGTGATAAAAAAGACTTCTGTTTCCATCGCCAAAGCTTTCAGGGGATCATTTGCAAGCTTCTGGCACCATTTTTGAGTGAATTGCCAAAAGTCAGATTTTTGATGAAATTGTGACCCCGGGGCTTAGGGGTTTTTTCAAAAAAGTCTTTTCCACCGGTTAAGTTTTCGAGGGCTGATTTCTTGTCCTGTGATAAAAAAGACTTCTGTTTCCATCCCAAAGCTTTCAGGGGACCATCTGCAAGCTTCTGGCACCATTTTTGAGTGAATTGCCAAAAGTCAGATTTTTGCTGAAATTGTGACCCCGGGGCTTAGGGATTTTTTCAAAAAAGTTTTCCGCCGGCTAAGTTTTCGAGGGCTGATTTCTTGTCCTGGGATAAAAAAGACTTCTGTTTCCATCGCCAACGCTTTCTCGGGAGCATTAGCAAGCTTCTGGCACCATTTTTGAGTGTATTGCCAAAAGTCAGATTTTTGCTGAAATTGTGACCCCGGGGCTTAGGGATTTTTTCAAAAAAGTCTTTTCCGCCGGTTAAGTTTTCGAGGGCTGATTTCTTGTCCTGTGATAAAAGAGACTTCTGTTTCCATCGCCAAAGCTTTCAGGGGACCATTTGCAAGCTTCTGGCACCATTTTTGAGTGAATTGCCAAAAGTCAGATTTTTGCTGAAATTGTGACCCCGGGGCTTAGGGATTTTTTCAAAAAAGTTTTCCGCAGGTTAAGTTGTTGAGGGCTGATTTCTTGTCCTGTGATAAAAAAGACTTCTGTTTCCACTACCAAAGCTTTCAGGGGATCATTTGCAAGCTTCTGGCACCATTTTTGAGTGAATTGCCAAAAGTCAGATTTTTGCTGAAATTGTGACCCCGGGGCTTAGGGATTTTTTCAAAAAAGTCTTTTCCACTGGTTAAGTTTTCGAGGGCTGATTTCTTGTCCTGTGATAAAAAAGACTTCTGTTTCCATCGCCAAAGCTTTCTCGGGAGCATTAGCAAGCTTCTGGCACGATTTTTCAGTGAATTGCCAAAAGTCAGATTTTTGCTGAAATTGTGACCCCGGGGCTTAGGGATTTTTTCAAAAAAGTTTTCCGCAGGTTAAGTTTTCAAGGGCTGATTTCTTGTCCTGTGATAAAAAGACTTCTTTTTCAATCGCCAAAGCTTTCTCGGGAGCATTAGCAAGCTTCTGGCACCATTTTTGAGTGAATTGCCAAAAGTAAGATTATTGCTGAAATTGTGACCCCGGGGCTTAGGGATTTTTTCAAAAAAGTCTTTTCCGCCGGTTAAGTTTTCGAGGGCTGATTTCTTGTCCTGTGATAAAAGAGACTTCTGTTTCCATCGCCAAAGCTTTCAGGGGATCATTTGCAAGCTTCTGGCACCATTTTTGAGTGAATTGCCAAAAGTCAGATTTTTGCTGAAATTGTGACCCCGGGGCTTAGGGATTTTTTCAAAAAAGTCTTTTCCGCCGGTTAAGTTTTCGAGGGCTGATTTCTTGTCCTGTGATAAAAAAGACTTCTGTTTCCATTAACAAAGCTTTCAGGGGATCATTTGCAAGCTTCTGGCACCATTTTTGAGTGAATTGCCAAAAGTCAGATTTTTGCTGAAATTGTGACCCCGGGGCTTAGGGATTTTTTCAAAAAAGTCTTTTCCAGAGGTTAAGTTTTCGAGGGCTGATTTCTTGTCCTGTGATAAAAAAGACTTCTGTTTCCGTCACCAAAGCTTTCAGGGGACCATTTGCAAGCTTCTGGCACCATTTTTGAGTGAATTGCCAAAAGTCAGATTTTTGCTGAAATTGTGACCCCGGGGCTTAGGGATTTTTTCAAAAAAGTCTTTTCCGCCGGTTAAGTTTTCGAGGGCTGATTTCTTGTCCTGTGATAAAAAAGACTTCTGTTTCCATCGCCAAAGCTTTCTCGGGAGCATTAGCAAGCTTCTGGCACGATTTTTCAGTGAATTGCCAAAAGTCAGATTTTTGCTGAAATTGTGACCCCGGGGCTTAGGGATTTTTTCAAAAAAGTTTTCCGCAGGTTAAGTTTTCAAGGGCTGATTTCTTGTCCTGTGATAAAAAGACTTCTTTTTCAATCGCCAAAGCTTTCTCGGGAGCATTAGCAAGCTTCTGGCACCATTTTTGAGTGAATTGCCAAAAGTCAGATTTTTGCTGAAATTGTGACCCCGGGGCTTAGGGATTTTTTCAAAAAGTCT
>NW_027670289.1:137500-140000 GCF_964188305.1 Podarcis bocagei | reverse complement strand
TGTCGCCACAAACCCCACCCACCCTTGGCGATGTCGTCAGGTGACAGCGACCACGTAGACCTGGAGGCTCCATGGGGGGGGGGGGAGAGCGGGCCGGTAGACCGGGAAGGCCTACGCCCTCCCTAGTAGACCGGCAAGCCGCAGCTTCTCCAGCGGGTAGACCGGGGGCCCGGCGAGTAGATTGGGCAGAGCGGGAAGCCCCCACGGTCTCGGAGGTAGACCGGCAAACTCCAGCCTTCGGGTGCCGGTAGACCGGAGGGGAGCTGACGGCCGGGGGACCGGGCTCACCTAGGTCCGACTCCCAGTAGACCGGCCAGCGGTTCCGCGCCGTGCGCCAGGTAGACCGGGAAGCCCCTCGATCTCTGGAGGAAGACCGGAAAGACCCAGCTTTCCCGGGCGGTAGACCGGAGGGGAGCCGACGGCCGGGAGACCGGGCTCACCAGGTCCGACTCCCAGTAGACCGGCCAGCCGTTCCGCGCCGCGCGCCAGGTAGACCGGGAAGCCCCTCGATCTCTGGAGGAAGACCGGCAAGACCCAGCTTTCCAGGGCGGTAGACCGGAGGGGAGCCGACGGCCGGGAGACCGGGCTCACCTAGGTCCGACTCCCAGTAGACCGGCCAGCCGTTCCGCGCCGCGCGCCAGGTAGACCGGGAAGCCCTTCGATCTCTGGAGGAAGACCGGCAAGACCCAGCTTTCCCGGGCGGTAGACCGGAGGGGAGCCGACGGCCGGGAGACCGGGCTCACCAGGTCCGACTCCCAGTAGACCGGCCAGCGGTTCCGCGCCGCGCGCCAGGTAGACCGGGAAGCCCCTCGATCTCTGGAGGAAGACCGGCAAGACCCAGCTTTCCCGGCCGGTAGACCGGAGGGGAGCCGACGGCCGGGAGACCGGGCTCACCAGGTCCGACTCCCAGTAGACCGGCCAGCCGTTCCGCGCCGCGCGCCAGGTAGACCGGGAAGCCCCTCGATCTCTGGAGGAAGACCGGCAAGACCCAGCTTTCCAGGGCGGTAGACCGGAGGGGAGCCGACGGCCGGGAGACCGGGCTCACCTAGGTCCGACTCCCAGTAGACCGGCCAGCCGTTCCGCGCCGCGCGCCAGGTAGACCGGGAAGCCCTTCGATCTCTGGAGGAAGACCGGCAAGACCCAGCTTTCCCGGGCGGTAGACCGGAGGGGAGCCGACGGCCGGGAGACCGGGCTCACCAGGTCCGACTCCCAGTAGACCGGCCAGCGGTTCCGCGCCGCGCGCCAGGTAGACCGGGAAGCCCCTCGATCTCTGGAGGAAGACCGGCAAGACCCAGCTTTCCCGGCCGGTAGACCGGAGGGGAGCCGACGGCCGGGAGACCGGGCTCACCAGGTCCGACTCCCAGTAGACCGGCCAGCCGTTCCGCGCCGCGCGCCAGGTAGACCGGGAAGCCCCTCGAGCTCTGGAGGAAGACCGGTAAGACCCAGCTTTCCCGGGCGGTAGACCGGAGGGGAGCCGACGGCCGGGAGACAGGGCATCGCCCCAGCCCGTCCGGGGGGAAGACCAGGCTTCCCGAGGGCCGCCGCCCAGTAGACCGGACAGCGGTTCCGCGCCGTGCTCCAGGTAGCCCGGCAGAGCCGCGCTCTGCGGTGGGTAAACCGGGAAGCCCCACGATCTCGGAGGAAGACCGCCAAACCCAGCCTTCCCGGCCGGTAGACCGGGCTCACCGCGGTCCGGCGCCCAGTAGACCGGCCAGCGGTTCCTCTACCGTTCAAGTAAGACCGGCCAGAGCCCCCCCTCCTCGAAGGTTAGTAGACCGGGCAGCGGCTCCAGCCCCCCACCGCCGTGTGGACCGGCGTTTGCCGGGCCCAAGGAGGGTAGACCGGGAAGCCGTTTCTCCTCTTAGGTAGACCTGGAAGTCCCAGACCCTGCGGCAGGCAGGCAGGCAGGCAGGCAGGCAGGCAGGCAGGCTGGGAGGGTGGCCGTCCGCTTCCTGCCTTCCAGGTAGACCGGGCAAGAGCCCGTTCCTTCGTTTAGGAGCGCTGGTCAGGCGGCAGGCAGGCAGGCAGGCAGGCAGGCAGGCATTGAGGGCGTGGTGTGCGTGGACGCGAGGAGCCCACCGCGCCTGACACCGAGTAGACCGGCCAGCGGTGCCGCGCCGTGCGCCAGGTAGTCCGGCGAAGCGAAGCCGCCTTTTCTGGTGGGTTGACCGGGAAGCCCCACGATCTCTGAGGAAGGCCGGCAATCCCCAGCCTTATCGGCCGGTAGACCGGAGGGGAGCCGAGGGCCGGGAGACCGGGTAACGTCGCCTGCCCCTCCGGTGGGTCGACCGGGAAGCCTCCCTACCTCGGAGGTAGACCGGCAGGACCCAGCCTCCACGGCCAGCAGAGCCCAGGGCCGGGAGACCGGGCACCCTTGCCAGCCCGGGGCCGGACCGGGGTGACGGTGCACGCGAGAAGCAGACTGGGCCTTCGGTCGGTAGACCGGGAGCCCCCATTCTCTGGAGGGGCCCGGCAAGGCCCAGCCTCCACGGCCGGCAGA
>NW_027670289.1:120000-125000 GCF_964188305.1 Podarcis bocagei | reverse complement strand
ACCTTTGTATAGAAGCGCCAGGCGGCCGCAGGCAGGCAGGCAGGCAGGCAGGCAGGCAGGCAGGCAGGCAGGCAGGGAGCATGGCCGTCCTCTGCCTCCCTGCCTGCCTGCCTGCCTGCCTGCCTGCCTGCCTGCCTGCCTGCCTGCCTGCGGCCGCCTGGCGCTTCTATACAAAGGTACAGGTTCTTATCCGGTCTACCTTTGTATAGAAGCGCCAGGCGGCCGCAGGCAGGCAGGCAGGCAGGCAGGCAGGCTGGCCGACCCCTGCCTGCCTGCCTGCCTGCCTGCCTGCCTGCCTGCCTGCCTGCCTCCCCCAGGTAGACCGGCTAAGAACCTGTACCTTTGTATAGAAGCGCCAGGCGGCCGCAGGCAGGCAGGCAGGCAGGCAGGCAGGCGGGCGGGCGGGCGGGTAGGGAGCATGGCCGTCCCCTGCCTGCCTGCCTGCCTGCCTGCCTGCCTGCTTCCAAGTAGACCGGGTAAGAACCTGGACCTTTGTATAGAAGCGCCAGGCGGCCGCAGGCAGGCAGGCAGGCAGGTAGCCAGGCGGGTAGGGAGCATGGCCGTCCCCTGCCTGCCTGCCTGCCTGCCTGCCTGCCTGCCTGCCTGCCTCCCCCCAGGTAGACCGGCTAAGAACCTGGACCTTGGTATAGAAGCGCCAGGCTGCCGCAGGCAGGCAGGCAGGCAGGCAGGCAGGCAGGCAGGCAGGCGGGCGGGTAGGGAGCATGGCCGTCCCCTGCCTGCCTGCCTGCCTGCCTGCCTGCCTGCCTGCCTGCCTCCCCCCAGGTAGACCGGCTAAGAACCTGGACCTTGATATAGAAGCGCCAGGCGGCCGCAGGCAGGCAGGCAGGCAGGCAGGCAGGCAGCAGGTCAGGGTGCGTGGACGTCCCATGCATGCCTGCCTGCCTGCCTGCCTCCCCCCCCCCCAGATAGACCGGATAAGAACCTGGACCTTTTTTTAGGGGCGCCCTCGTGTGGCCAGCATGGTAAGGGCAGGGCAGCCTCCTCCTCCTCCTCCTCCTCCTCCTCCTCCTCCTCCTCCTGCTCCTCCTGCTCCTCCTGCTCCTCCTGCTCCTTCGTCGTATCCCTATTGTTGTCAAGATCGTGCGTGCGTGCGTCCGTGCATTCGTGCGGTCGAAATGGGGTATGCGTGAGTGTTTGTGTGTGTGCTGGCATGCCTGCCCGCCCGCCCGCCCGCCCGCCCGCCTCCCTCTCCGTGATCTACTTTGGGTCTGTCTCTCCCTCCCTCCCCCACCCGCAAGCACATCGCCACGACAAACCACGACATCGCCAAGGGCGGCGTTCGTGGCGACAGCTGCCGTAGACCTCGGTGACTTTGTAGACCGCCGCTTGGCAGCAGAGCAGCAGGTAGGCGATGGAGGAGACGGGTGGGGTGGGGTGGGGTGGGGCGGGGCGGGCCTTCGTGCGTACGTGCGTACGTCCTTGCAGGGACGGCAAGGGATCACCCTTGGCGATGTCGTGGGCGGGGGTGGGTGGTTTCTTTGGTATGCGTGTGTGCGCCTTGGAGTGATATTTTGTGTCCATCTCTCTCTGTCCCTGTCGGTCTCCCCTGCACACAAGCGTGTGTGCGGTGTACTTGGCTCCTGTGTCTCTGTCTGTCTCCCCCCACACAAGCACATGCTGTGTTTGAGTATATGCTTAGTGTCTCCCTCTCCCGCAAACGACTGTTTGTGTCCTGTGTGTGTGTGTGTGTGTGTGTGTGTGTGTGTGTGTGAGAGAGAGAGAGAGAGAGAGAGAGAGAGAGAGAGAGAGACGCAAGAGACGAGAGACGAGAGACAGAGAGATTTTGTTTCTGCCTGCCTCTGCCTGCCTGCCTGCCTCTCTCTCTCTCTCTCTCTCTCTCTCTCTTTCCCTCCCTCCCTCCCTCCCTGCCTCTGCCCCGCAATCAAGTGTGTGTGAGAGCGCACGAGTGCTTTTGTGCTTGTCTTTCTGTATCCCCTGTGTCTCTGCATGCTCCCCCTCCCGCAAAGGAACGCACACACGCCGAGACTTTTCTCCCTTGCCGTCCCTGCAAGGACCAACGCACGAACGCACGCACGCACGCCCTCCCTCACCTGTCCCCTCCATCGCCTACCTGCTGCGCTGCCGCCAAGCGGCGGTCTACAACGTCACCAAGTTCTACGGCAGCTGTCGCCACAAACCCCACCCACCCTTGGCGATGTCGTCAGGTGACAGCGACCACGTAGACCTGGAGGCTCCATGGGGGGGGGGGGAGAGCGGGCCGGTAGACCGGGAAGGCCTACGCCCTCCCTAGTAGACCGGCAAGCCGCAGCTTCTCCAGCGGGTAGACCGGGGGCCCGGCGAGTAGATTGGGCAGAGCGGGAAGCCCCCACGGTCTCGGAGGTAGACCGGCAAACTCCAGCCTTCGGGTGCCGGTAGACCGGAGGGGAGCTGACGGCCGGGGGACCGGGCTCACCTAGGTCCGACTCCCAGTAGACCGGCCAGCGGTTCCGCGCCGTGCGCCAGGTAGACCGGGAAGCCCCTCGATCTCTGGAGGAAGACCGGAAAGACCCAGCTTTCCCGGGCGGTAGACCGGAGGGGAGCCGACGGCCGGGAGACCGGGCTCACCAGGTCCGACTCCCAGTAGACCGGCCAGCCGTTCCGCGCCGCGCGCCAGGTAGACCGGGAAGCCCCTCGATCTCTGGAGGAAGACCGGCAAGACCCAGCTTTCCAGGGCGGTAGACCGGAGGGGAGCCGACGGCCGGGAGACCGGGCTCACCTAGGTCCGACTCCCAGTAGACCGGCCAGCCGTTCCGCGCCGCGCGCCAGGTAGACCGGGAAGCCCTTCGATCTCTGGAGGAAGACCGGCAAGACCCAGCTTTCCCGGGCGGTAGACCGGAGGGGAGCCGACGGCCGGGAGACCGGGCTCACCAGGTCCGACTCCCAGTAGACCGGCCAGCGGTTCCGCGCCGCGCGCCAGGTAGACCGGGAAGCCCCTCGATCTCTGGAGGAAGACCGGCAAGACCCAGCTTTCCCGGCCGGTAGACCGGAGGGGAGCCGACGGCCGGGAGACTGGGCTCACCAGGTCCGACTCCCAGTAGACCGGCCAGCCGTTCCGCGCCGCGCGCCAGGTAGACCGGGAAGCCCCTCGATCTCTGGAGGAAGACCGGCAAGACCCAGCTTTCCAGGGCGGTAGACCGGAGGGGAGCCGACGGCCGGGAGACCGGGCTCACCTAGGTCCGACTCCCAGTAGACCGGCCAGCCGTTCCGCGCCGCGCGCCAGGTAGACCGGGAAGCCCTTCGATCTCTGGAGGAAGACCGGCAAGACCCAGCTTTCCCGGGCGGTAGACCGGAGGGGAGCCGACGGCCGGGAGACCGGGCTCACCAGGTCCGACTCCCAGTAGACCGGCCAGCGGTTCCGCGCCGCGCGCCAGGTAGACCGGGAAGCCCCTCGATCTCTGGAGGAAGACCGGCAAGACCCAGCTTTCCCGGCCGGTAGACCGGAGGGGAGCCGACGGCCGGGAGACCGGGCTCACCAGGTCCGACTCCCAGTAGACCGGCCAGCCGTTCCGCGCCGCGCGCCAGGTAGACCGGGAAGCCCCTCGAGCTCTGGAGGAAGACCGGTAAGACCCAGCTTTCCCGGGCGGTAGACCGGAGGGGAGCCGACGGCCGGGAGACAGGGCATCGCCCCAGCCCGTCCGGGGGGAAGACCAGGCTTCCCGAGGGCCGCCGCCCAGTAGACCGGACAGCGGTTCCGCGCCGTGCTCCAGGTAGCCCGGCAGAGCCGCGCTCTGCGGTGGGTAAACCGGGAAGCCCCACGATCTCGGAGGAAGACCGCCAAACCCAGCCTTCCCGGCCGGTAGACCGGGCTCACCGCGGTCCGGCGCCCAGTAGACCGGCCAGCGGTTCCTCTACCGTTCAAGTAAGACCGGCCAGAGCCCCCCCTCCTCGAAGGTTAGTAGACCGGGCAGCGGCTCCAGCCCCCCACCGCCGTGTGGACCGGCGTTTGCCGGGCCCAAGGAGGGTAGACCGGGAAGCCGTTTCTCCTCTTAGGTAGACCTGGAAGTCCCAGACCCTGCGGCAGGCAGGCAGGCAGGCAGGCAGGCAGGCAGGCAGGCTGGGAGGGTGGCCGTCCGCTTCCTGCCTTCCAGGTAGACCGGGCAAGAGCCCGTTCCTTCGTTTAGGAGCGCTGGTCAGGCGGCAGGCAGGCAGGCAGGCAGGCAGGCAGGCATTGAGGGCGTGGTGTGCGTGGACGCGAGGAGCCCACCGCGCCTGACACCGAGTAGACCGGCCAGCGGTGCCGCGCCGTGCGCCAGGTAGTCCGGCGAAGCGAAGCCGCCTTTTCTGGTGGGTTGACCGGGAAGCCCCACGATCTCTGAGGAAGGCCGGCAATCCCCAGCCTTATCGGCCGGTAGACCGGAGGGGAGCCGAGGGCCGGGAGACCGGGTAACGTCGCCTGCCCCTCCGGTGGGTCGACCGGGAAGCCTCCCTACCTCGGAGGTAGACCGGCAGGACCCAGCCTCCACGGCCAGCAGAGCCCAGGGCCGGGAGACCGGGCACCCTTGCCAGCCCGGGGCCGGACCGGGGTGACGGTGCACGCGAGAAGCAGACTGGGCCTTCGGTCGGTAGACCGGGAGCCCCCATTCTCTGGAGGGGCCCGGCAAGGCCCAGCCTCCACGGCCGGCAGACTGGGGGGACTCTGTTCGCAGGCCCACCCGCCGCCGGGAGGACCGGCTAGTAGACCGGTTAGCAGCGGTACCAGTCCGGCCGTCAGGTGGCCCGGCGCTTCCCAGCCCCAAGCAGGGGAGACCGGGAAGCCGTCTGTCCTCGAGGTAGAGCTGGAAGCCCCAGGCAGCCAGCCAGGCAGGCAGGCAGGCGTGAGCGTGGACGCGAGGAGCCCACCGGGCCTCCGTCGGGCCGACCGGGAATTCTCCCTTCCTCGGAGGTAGACCGGCAAGACCCAGCCGGCCGACTGCAGGGGAGCCCAGGGCCGGGAGAACGGGGTGACCGTGGACGCGAGAAGCAGACTGGGCCTTCGCTGG
>NW_027670289.1:102500-107500 GCF_964188305.1 Podarcis bocagei | reverse complement strand
GCTTCCAAGTAGACCGGGTAAGAACCTGGACCTTTGTATAGAAGCGCCAGGCGGCCGCAGGCAGGCAGGCAGGCAGGTAGCCAGGCGGGTAGGGAGCATGGCCGTCCCCTGCCTGCCTGCCTGCCTGCCTGCCTGCCTGCCTGCCTGCCTCCCCCCAGGTAGACCGGCTAAGAACCTGGACCTTGGTATAGAAGCGCCAGGCTGCCGCAGGCAGGCAGGCAGGCAGGCAGGCAGGCAGGCAGGCAGGCGGGCGGGTAGGGAGCATGGCCGTCCCCTGCCTGCCTGCCTGCCTGCCTGCCTGCCTGCCTGCCTGCCTCCCCCCAGGTAGACCGGCTAAGAACCTGGACCTTGATATAGAAGCGCCAGGCGGCCGCAGGCAGGCAGGCAGGCAGGCAGGCAGGCAGCAGGTCAGGGTGCGTGGACGTCCCATGCATGCCTGCCTGCCTGCCTGCCTCCCCCCCCCCCAGATAGACCGGATAAGAACCTGGACCTTTTTTTAGGGGCGCCCTCGTGTGGCCAGCATGGTAAGGGCAGGGCAGCCTCCTCCTCCTCCTCCTCCTCCTCCTCCTCCTCCTCCTCCTGCTCCTCCTGCTCCTCCTGCTCCTCCTGCTCCTTCGTCGTATCCCTATTGTTGTCAAGATCGTGCGTGCGTGCGTCCGTGCATTCGTGCGGTCGAAATGGGGTATGCGTGAGTGTTTGTGTGTGTGCTGGCATGCCTGCCCGCCCGCCCGCCCGCCCGCCCGCCTCCCTCTCCGTGATCTACTTTGGGTCTGTCTCTCCCTCCCTCCCCCACCCGCAAGCACATCGCCACGACAAACCACGACATCGCCAAGGGCGGCGTTCGTGGCGACAGCTGCCGTAGACCTCGGTGACTTTGTAGACCGCCGCTTGGCAGCAGAGCAGCAGGTAGGCGATGGAGGAGACGGGTGGGGTGGGGTGGGGTGGGGCGGGGCGGGCCTTCGTGCGTACGTGCGTACGTCCTTGCAGGGACGGCAAGGGATCACCCTTGGCGATGTCGTGGGCGGGGGTGGGTGGTTTCTTTGGTATGCGTGTGTGCGCCTTGGAGTGATATTTTGTGTCCATCTCTCTCTGTCCCTGTCGGTCTCCCCTGCACACAAGCGTGTGTGCGGTGTACTTGGCTCCTGTGTCTCTGTCTGTCTCCCCCCACACAAGCACATGCTGTGTTTGAGTATATGCTTAGTGTCTCCCTCTCCCGCAAACGACTGTTTGTGTCCTGTGTGTGTGTGTGTGTGTGTGTGTGTGTGTGAGAGAGAGAGAGAGAGAGAGAGAGAGAGAGAGAGAGAGAGAGAGAGACGCAAGAGACGAGAGACGAGAGACAGAGAGATTTTGTTTCTGCCTGCCTCTGCCTGCCTGCCTGCCTCTCTCTCTCTCTCTCTCTCTCTCTCTCTTTCCCTCCCTCCCTCCCTCCCTGCCTCTGCCCCGCAATCAAGTGTGTGTGAGAGCGCACGAGTGCTTTTGTGCTTGTCTTTCTGTATCCCCTGTGTCTCTGCATGCTCCCCCTCCCGCAAAGGAACGCACACACGCCGAGACTTTTCTCCCTTGCCGTCCCTGCAAGGACCAACGCACGAACGCACGCACGCACGCCCTCCCTCACCTGTCCCCTCCATCGCCTACCTGCTGCGCTGCCGCCAAGCGGCGGTCTACAACGTCACCAAGTTCTACGGCAGCTGTCGCCACAAACCCCACCCACCCTTGGCGATGTCGTCAGGTGACAGCGACCACGTAGACCTGGAGGCTCCATGGGGGGGGGGGGAGAGCGGGCCGGTAGACCGGGAAGGCCTACGCCCTCCCTAGTAGACCGGCAAGCCGCAGCTTCTCCAGCGGGTAGACCGGGGGCCCGGCGAGTAGATTGGGCAGAGCGGGAAGCCCCCACGGTCTCGGAGGTAGACCGGCAAACTCCAGCCTTCGGGTGCCGGTAGACCGGAGGGGAGCTGACGGCCGGGGGACCGGGCTCACCTAGGTCCGACTCCCAGTAGACCGGCCAGCGGTTCCGCGCCGTGCGCCAGGTAGACCGGGAAGCCCCTCGATCTCTGGAGGAAGACCGGAAAGACCCAGCTTTCCCGGGCGGTAGACCGGAGGGGAGCCGACGGCCGGGAGACCGGGCTCACCAGGTCCGACTCCCAGTAGACCGGCCAGCCGTTCCGCGCCGCGCGCCAGGTAGACCGGGAAGCCCCTCGATCTCTGGAGGAAGACCGGCAAGACCCAGCTTTCCAGGGCGGTAGACCGGAGGGGAGCCGACGGCCGGGAGACCGGGCTCACCTAGGTCCGACTCCCAGTAGACCGGCCAGCCGTTCCGCGCCGCGCGCCAGGTAGACCGGGAAGCCCTTCGATCTCTGGAGGAAGACCGGCAAGACCCAGCTTTCCCGGGCGGTAGACCGGAGGGGAGCCGACGGCCGGGAGACCGGGCTCACCAGGTCCGACTCCCAGTAGACCGGCCAGCGGTTCCGCGCCGCGCGCCAGGTAGACCGGGAAGCCCCTCGATCTCTGGAGGAAGACCGGCAAGACCCAGCTTTCCCGGCCGGTAGACCGGAGGGGAGCCGACGGCCGGGAGACCGGGCTCACCAGGTCCGACTCCCAGTAGACCGGCCAGCCGTTCCGCGCCGCGCGCCAGGTAGACCGGGAAGCCCCTCGATCTCTGGAGGAAGACCGGCAAGACCCAGCTTTCCAGGGCGGTAGACCGGAGGGGAGCCGACGGCCGGGAGACCGGGCTCACCTAGGTCCGACTCCCAGTAGACCGGCCAGCCGTTCCGCGCCGCGCGCCAGGTAGACCGGGAAGCCCTTCGATCTCTGGAGGAAGACCGGCAAGACCCAGCTTTCCCGGGCGGTAGACCGGAGGGGAGCCGACGGCCGGGAGACCGGGCTCACCAGGTCCGACTCCCAGTAGACCGGCCAGCGGTTCCGCGCCGCGCGCCAGGTAGACCGGGAAGCCCCTCGATCTCTGGAGGAAGACCGGCAAGACCCAGCTTTCCCGGCCGGTAGACCGGAGGGGAGCCGACGGCCGGGAGACCGGGCTCACCAGGTCCGACTCCCAGTAGACCGGCCAGCCGTTCCGCGCCGCGCGCCAGGTAGACCGGGAAGCCCCTCGAGCTCTGGAGGAAGACCGGTAAGACCCAGCTTTCCCGGGCGGTAGACCGGAGGGGAGCCGACGGCCGGGAGACAGGGCATCGCCCCAGCCCGTCCGGGGGGAAGACCAGGCTTCCCGAGGGCCGCCGCCCAGTAGACCGGACAGCGGTTCCGCGCCGTGCTCCAGGTAGCCCGGCAGAGCCGCGCTCTGCGGTGGGTAAACCGGGAAGCCCCACGATCTCGGAGGAAGACCGCCAAACCCAGCCTTCCCGGCCGGTAGACCGGGCTCACCGCGGTCCGGCGCCCAGTAGACCGGCCAGCGGTTCCTCTACCGTTCAAGTAAGACCGGCCAGAGCCCCCCCTCCTCGAAGGTTAGTAGACCGGGCAGCGGCTCCAGCCCCCCACCGCCGTGTGGACCGGCGTTTGCCGGGCCCAAGGAGGGTAGACCGGGAAGCCGTTTCTCCTCTTAGGTAGACCTGGAAGTCCCAGACCCTGCGGCAGGCAGGCAGGCAGGCAGGCAGGCAGGCAGGCAGGCTGGGAGGGTGGCCGTCCGCTTCCTGCCTTCCAGGTAGACCGGGCAAGAGCCCGTTCCTTCGTTTAGGAGCGCTGGTCAGGCGGCAGGCAGGCAGGCAGGCAGGCAGGCAGGCATTGAGGGCGTGGTGTGCGTGGACGCGAGGAGCCCACCGCGCCTGACACCGAGTAGACCGGCCAGCGGTGCCGCGCCGTGCGCCAGGTAGTCCGGCGAAGCGAAGCCGCCTTTTCTGGTGGGTTGACCGGGAAGCCCCACGATCTCTGAGGAAGGCCGGCAATCCCCAGCCTTATCGGCCGGTAGACCGGAGGGGAGCCGAGGGCCGGGAGACCGGGTAACGTCGCCTGCCCCTCCGGTGGGTCGACCGGGAAGCCTCCCTACCTCGGAGGTAGACCGGCAGGACCCAGCCTCCACGGCCAGCAGAGCCCAGGGCCGGGAGACCGGGCACCCTTGCCAGCCCGGGGCCGGACCGGGGTGACGGTGCACGCGAGAAGCAGACTGGGCCTTCGGTCGGTAGACCGGGAGCCCCCATTCTCTGGAGGGGCCCGGCAAGGCCCAGCCTCCACGGCCGGCAGACTGGGGGGACTCTGTTCGCAGGCCCACCCGCCGCCGGGAGGACCGGCTAGTAGACCGGTTAGCAGCGGTACCAGTCCGGCCGTCAGGTGGCCCGGCGCTTCCCAGCCCCAAGCAGGGGAGACCGGGAAGCCGTCTGTCCTCGAGGTAGAGCTGGAAGCCCCAGGCAGCCAGCCAGGCAGGCAGGCAGGCGTGAGCGTGGACGCGAGGAGCCCACCGGGCCTCCGTCGGGCCGACCGGGAATTCTCCCTTCCTCGGAGGTAGACCGGCAAGACCCAGCCGGCCGACTGCAGGGGAGCCCAGGGCCGGGAGAACGGGGTGACCGTGGACGCGAGAAGCAGACTGGGCCTTCGCTGGGTAGACCGGGAGGCTCCCCGTTCTCGGAAGGGGGACGGCGAGGCCCTCGCGAGTAGACCGGGCGGTCGGCAGGCCTCCAGCGGGTAGACCGGGGAGGACCGCGAAGCCCCAACCGCAGGAAAAACGGGCCGCAGTGCCGGCCCCTCCGGCGTGGAGCTAGACCCGGCCGCCCCCCCCTTAGGAAAACGGCCAGCGCTTCCGCTCCTTCCACCGGGAAGACCGGCCGAGCCACCCCCGCTTGCCGGCCGGTAGACCGGGGCCACCGGCAACCGCGCCCCCTGGACCGGGCAGGGGCCGGACCCACGCAGACGCCCGGAAGCCTGCCCTTCTCCGGCCTTCGCACCCTCCGCCAACCGCTCTCGCCTCGCCTCCGTCCGCCTCCCGTTCTCGGAGGTAGACCGGCAAGCCCCAGTCCCCCCCGGCCCGGCTAGTAGACCGGTTAGCAGCGGTACCAGTC
>NW_027670289.1:85000-87500 GCF_964188305.1 Podarcis bocagei | reverse complement strand
TCTCTGGAGGAAGACCGGCAAGACCCAGCTTTCCCGGCCGGTAGACCGGAGGGGAGCCGACGGCCGGGAGACCGGGCTCACCAGGTCCGACTCCCAGTAGACCGGCCAGCCGTTCCGCGCCGCGCGCCAGGTAGACCGGGAAGCCCCTCGAGCTCTGGAGGAAGACCGGTAAGACCCAGCTTTCCCGGGCGGTAGACCGGAGGGGAGCCGACGGCCGGGAGACAGGGCATCGCCCCAGCCCGTCCGGGGGGAAGACCAGGCTTCCCGAGGGCCGCCGCCCAGTAGACCGGACAGCGGTTCCGCGCCGTGCTCCAGGTAGCCCGGCAGAGCCGCGCTCTGCGGTGGGTAAACCGGGAAGCCCCACGATCTCGGAGGAAGACCGCCAAACCCAGCCTTCCCGGCCGGTAGACCGGGCTCACCGCGGTCCGGCGCCCAGTAGACCGGCCAGCGGTTCCTCTACCGTTCAAGTAAGACCGGCCAGAGCCCCCCCTCCTCGAAGGTTAGTAGACCGGGCAGCGGCTCCAGCCCCCCACCGCCGTGTGGACCGGCGTTTGCCGGGCCCAAGGAGGGTAGACCGGGAAGCCGTTTCTCCTCTTAGGTAGACCTGGAAGTCCCAGACCCTGCGGCAGGCAGGCAGGCAGGCAGGCAGGCAGGCAGGCAGGCTGGGAGGGTGGCCGTCCGCTTCCTGCCTTCCAGGTAGACCGGGCAAGAGCCCGTTCCTTCGTTTAGGAGCGCTGGTCAGGCGGCAGGCAGGCAGGCAGGCAGGCAGGCAGGCATTGAGGGCGTGGTGTGCGTGGACGCGAGGAGCCCACCGCGCCTGACACCGAGTAGACCGGCCAGCGGTGCCGCGCCGTGCGCCAGGTAGTCCGGCGAAGCGAAGCCGCCTTTTCTGGTGGGTTGACCGGGAAGCCCCACGATCTCTGAGGAAGGCCGGCAATCCCCAGCCTTATCGGCCGGTAGACCGGAGGGGAGCCGAGGGCCGGGAGACCGGGTAACGTCGCCTGCCCCTCCGGTGGGTCGACCGGGAAGCCTCCCTACCTCGGAGGTAGACCGGCAGGACCCAGCCTCCACGGCCAGCAGAGCCCAGGGCCGGGAGACCGGGCACCCTTGCCAGCCCGGGGCCGGACCGGGGTGACGGTGCACGCGAGAAGCAGACTGGGCCTTCGGTCGGTAGACCGGGAGCCCCCATTCTCTGGAGGGGCCCGGCAAGGCCCAGCCTCCACGGCCGGCAGACTGGGGGGACTCTGTTCGCAGGCCCACCCGCCGCCGGGAGGACCGGCTAGTAGACCGGTTAGCAGCGGTACCAGTCCGGCCGTCAGGTGGCCCGGCGCTTCCCAGCCCCAAGCAGGGGAGACCGGGAAGCCGTCTGTCCTCGAGGTAGAGCTGGAAGCCCCAGGCAGCCAGCCAGGCAGGCAGGCAGGCGTGAGCGTGGACGCGAGGAGCCCACCGGGCCTCCGTCGGGCCGACCGGGAATTCTCCCTTCCTCGGAGGTAGACCGGCAAGACCCAGCCGGCCGACTGCAGGGGAGCCCAGGGCCGGGAGAACGGGGTGACCGTGGACGCGAGAAGCAGACTGGGCCTTCGCTGGGTAGACCGGGAGGCTCCCCGTTCTCGGAAGGGGGACGGCGAGGCCCTCGCGAGTAGACCGGGCGGTCGGCAGGCCTCCAGCGGGTAGACCGGGGAGGACCGCGAAGCCCCAACCGCAGGAAAAACGGGCCGCAGTGCCGGCCCCTCCGGCGTGGAGCTAGACCCGGCCGCCCCCCCCTTAGGAAAACGGCCAGCGCTTCCGCTCCTTCCACCGGGAAGACCGGCCGAGCCACCCCCGCTTGCCGGCCGGTAGACCGGGGCCACCGGCAACCGCGCCCCCTGGACCGGGCAGGGGCCGGACCCACGCAGACGCCCGGAAGCCTGCCCTTCTCCGGCCTTCGCACCCTCCGCCAACCGCTCTCGCCTCGCCTCCGTCCGCCTCCCGTTCTCGGAGGTAGACCGGCAAGCCCCAGTCCCCCCCGGCCCGGCTAGTAGACCGGTTAGCAGCGGTACCAGTCCGGCCGTCAAGTGGCCCGGCGCTTCCCAGCCCCAAGCAGGGGAGACCGGGAAGCCGTCTGTCCTCGAGGTAGAGCTGGAAGCCCCAGGCAGGCAGGCAGGCAGGCAGGCAGGCAGGCAGGCAGGCAGGCTCCCTTCCTCGGAGGTAGACCGGCAAGACCCAGCCGGCCGACTGCAGGGGAGCCCAGGGCCGGGAGAACGGGGTGACCGTGGACGCGAGAAGCAGACTGGGCCTTCGCTGGGTAGACCGGGAGGCCCCCCGTTCTCGGAAGGGGGACGGCGAAGCCCTCGCGAGTAGACCGGGCGGTCGGCAGGCCCCCGGCGGGTAGACCGGGGAGGACCGCGAAGCCCCAGCCGCAGGAAGAACGGGCCGCAATGCCGGCCCCTCCGGCGTGGAGCTAGACCCGGCCGCTCCCCCCTCCGGAAAACGGCCAGCGCTTCCGCTCCTTCCGCCGGGA
>NW_027670289.1:70000-72500 GCF_964188305.1 Podarcis bocagei | reverse complement strand
ACCGGCCAGCGGTTCCGCGCCGTGCGCCAGGTAGACCGGGAAGCCCCTCGAGCTCTGGAGGAAGACCGGAAAGACCCAGCTTTCCCGGGCGGTAGACCGGAGGGGAGCCGACGGCCGGGAGACCGGGCACACCAGGTCCGACTCCCAGTAGACCGGCCAGCCGTTCCGCGCCGCGCGCCAGGTAGACCGGGAAGCCCCTCGATCTCTGGAGGAAGACCGGCAAGACCCAGCTTTCCCGGGAGGTAGACCGGAGGGGAGCCGACGGCCGGGAGACCGGGCTCACCAGGTCCGACTCCCAGTAGACCGGCCAGCCGTTCCGCGCCGCGCGCCAGGTAGACCGGGAAGCCCCTCGAGCTCTGGAGGAAGACCGGCAAGACCCAGCTTTCCAGGGCGGTAGACCGGAGGGGAGCCGACGGCCGGGAGACCGGGCTCACCTAGGTCCGACTCCCAGTAGACCGGCCAGCCGTTCCGCGCCGCGCGCCAGGTAGACCGGGAAGCCCTTCGATCTCTGGAGGAAGACCGGCAAGACCCAGCTTTCCCGGCCGGTAGACCGGAGGGGAGCCGACGGCCGGGAGACCGGGCTCACCTAGGTCCGACCCCCGGTAGACCGGCCAGCGGTTCCGCGCCGCGCGCCAGGTAGACCGGGAAGCCCCACGCCTGACACCGAGTAGACCGGCCAGCGGTGCCGCGCCGTACGCCAGGTAGACCGGCGGAACCCCGCTTTCCGATGGGTAGACCGGGAAGTCCCCACGATCTCTGAGGAAGACCGGCAAGACCCAGCTTTCCCGGCCGGTAGACCGGAGGGGAGCCGGCGGCCGGGAGACCGGGCTCACCTAGGTCCGACCCCCGGTAGACCGGCCAGCGGTTCCGCGCCGCGCGCCAGGTAGACCGGGAAGCCCCACGATCTCGGAGGAAGGCCGGCAATCCCCAGCCTTATCGGCCGGTAGACCGGAGGGGAGCCGAGGGCCGGGAGACCGGGTAACGTCGCCTGCCCCTCCGGCGGGTCGACCGGGAAGCCTCCCTACCTCGGAGGTAGACCGGCAGGACCCAGCCTCCACGGCCAGCAGAGCCCCGGGCCGGGAGACCGGGCACCCTTGCCAGCCCGGGGCCGGACCGGGGTGACGGTGCACGCGAGAAGCAGACTGGGCCTTCGGCCGGTAGACCGGGAGCCCCCCATTCTCTGGAGGGGCCCGGCAAGGCCCAGCCTCCACGGCCGGCAGACTGGGGGGACTCTGTTCGCAGGCCCACCCGCCGCCGGGAGGACCGGCTAGTAGACCGGTTAGCAGCGGTACCAGTCCGGCCGTCAGGTGGCCCGGCGCTTCCCAGCCCCAAGCAGGGGAGACCGGGAAGCCGTCTGTCCTCGAGGTAGAGCTGGAAGCCCCAGGCAAGCAGGCAAGCAGGCAAGCAGGCTGGGAGGGTGGCCGTCCGCTTCCTGCCTTCCAGGTAGACCGGGCAAGAGCCTGTTCCTTGGTTTAGGAGCGCTGGTCAGGCGGCAGGCAGGCAGGCAGGCAGGCAGGCAGGCAGGCAGGCAGGCAGGCAGGCAAGGAGGGCGTGGTGTGCGTGGACGCGAGGAGCCCACCGCGCCTGACACCGAGTAGACCGGCCAGCGGTGCCGCGCCGTACGCCAGGTAGACCGGCGGAACCCCGCTTTCCGATGGGTAGACCGGGAAGTCCCCACGATCTCTGAGGAAGACCGGCAAGACCCAGCCTTCCCGAACGGTAGACCGGAGGGGAGCCAAAGGCCGGGAGACCGGGCAACGCCGCCAGCCCCTCCGGCGGGTCGACCGGGAAGCCTCCCTTCCTGGGAGGTAGACCGGCAGGACCCAGCCTCCACGGCCAGCAGAGCCCCGGGCCGGGAGACCGGGCACCGCTGCCAGCCCCGGGCCGGACCGGGGTGACGGTGCACGCGAGAAGCAGACTGGGCCTTCGGCCGGTAGACCGGGAGGCCCCCCGTTCTCGGGAGGGGCCCGGCAAGGCCCAGCCTCCACGGCCGGCAGACTGGGGGGACTCCGTTCGCAGGCCCACCCGCCGCCGGGAGGGCCGGGGCCTTCGCGAGTAGACTGGGCGGTCGGCTGGCCTCCGGCGGGTAGACCGGGGAGGACCGGGAAGCCCACGCCGCCTCGCCCGGGCGGAGAACGGGGGGACCGGCAGCGGACAGACCTCCCAGCGGTAGACCGGGAAAGCCTTCCATCCTCTGAAGGGGACCGCCACGTCCCAGCTTCCCTGGCCAGCAGTGGACCGGAGGAGAGCTGCCAGCGGCCGCAGGAAGAACGGGCCACGCTGCCGGCCCCTCCGGCGGGGAGCTAGACCCGGCCGCCCCCCCGGAAAACGGCCAGCGCTTCCCCTCCTTACGCCGGGAAGACCGGCCCACCCGCCCGCCCCCGCTTGCCGGCCGGTAGACCGGGGCCACCGGCAAACTTTCCTGGACCGGGCAGGGGCCGGACCCACACAGACGCCCGGAAGCCTGCCCTTCTCCGGCCTTCGCACCCTCTGCCAACCG
>NW_027670289.1:45000-55000 GCF_964188305.1 Podarcis bocagei | reverse complement strand
CGACTGTTTGTGTCCTGTGTGTGTGTCTGTGTGTGTGTGTGTGAGAGAGAGAGAGAGAGAGAGAGAGAGAGAGAGAGAGAGAGACGCAAGAGACGAGAGACGAGAGACAGAGAGATTTTGTTTCTGCCTGCCTCTGCCTGCCTGCCTCTCTCTCTCTCTCTCTCTCTCTCTCTCTCTCTCTCTCTCTCTCTCTCTCTCTCTCTCTTTCCCTCCCTCCCTCCCTCCCTCCCTCCCTCCCTGCCTCTGCCCCGCAATCAAGTGTGTGTGAGAGCGCACGAGTGCTTTTGTGCTTGTCTTTCTGTATCCCTGTGTCTCTGCATGCTCCCCCTCCCGCAAAGGAACGCACACACGCCGAGACTTTTCTCCCTTGCCGTCCCTGCAAGGACCAACGCACGAACGCACGCATGCACGCCCTCCCTCACCTGTCCCCTCCATCGCCTACCTGCTGCGCTGCCGCCAAGCGGCGGTCTACAACGTCACCAAGTTCTACGGCAGCTGTCGCCACAAACCCCACCCACCCTTGGCGATGTCGTCAGGTGACAGCGACCACGTAGACCTGGAGGCTCCATGGGGGGGGGGGAGAGAGCGGGCCGGTAGACCGGGAAGGCCTACGCCCTCCCTAGTAGACCGGCAAGCCGCAGCTTCTCCAGCGGGTAGACCGGGGGCCCGGCGAGTAGATTGGGCAGAGCGGGAAGCCCCCACGGTCTCGGAGGTAGACCGGCAAACTCCAGCCTTCGGGTGCCGGTAGACCGGAGGGGAGCTGACGGCCGGGGGACCGGGCTCACCTAGGTCCGACTCCCAGTAGACCGGCCAGCGGTTCCGCGCCGTGCGCCAGGTAGACCGGGAAGCCCCTCGATCTCTGGAGGAAGACCGGCAAGACCCAGCTTTCCCGGGCGGTAGACCGGAGGGGAGCCGACGGCCGGGAGACCGGGCTCACCAGGTCCGACTCCCAGTAGACCGGCCAGCCGTTCCGCGCCGCGCGCCAGGTAGACCGGGAAGCCCCTCGATCTCTGGAGGAAGACCGGCAAGACCCAGCTTTCCAGGGCGGTAGACCGGAGGGGAGCCGACGGCCGGGAGACCGGGCTCACCTAGGTCCGACTCCCAGTAGACCGGCCAGCCGTTCCGCGCCGCGCGCCAGGTAGACCGGGAAGCCCTTCGATCTCTGGAGGAAGACCGGCAAGACCCAGCTTTCCCGGGCGGTAGACCGGAGGGGAGCCGACGGCCGGGAGACCGGGCTCACCAGGTCCGACTCCCAGTAGACCGGCCAGCGGTTCCGCGCCGCGCGCCAGGTAGACCGGGAAGCCCCTCGATCTCTGGAGGAAGACCGGCAAGACCCAGCTTTCCCGGCCGGTAGACCGGAGGGGAGCCGACGGCCGGGAGACCGGGCTCACCAGGTCCGACTCCCAGTAGACCGGCCAGCGGTTCCGCGCCGCGCGCCAGGTAGACCGGGAAGCCCCTCGAGCTCTGGAGGAAGACCGGTAAGACCCAGCTTTCCCGGGCGGTAGACCGGAGGGGAGCCGACGGCCGGGAGACAGGGCATCGCCCCAGCCCGTCCGGCGGGAAGACCAGGCTTCCCGAGGGCCGCCGCCCAGTAGACCGGACAGCGGTTCCGCGCCGTGCTCCAGGTAGCCCGGCAGAGCCGCGCTCTGCGGTGGGTAAACCGGGAAGCCCCACGATCTCGGAGGAAGACCGCCAAACCCAGCCTTCCCGGCCGGTAGACCGGGCTCACCGCGGTCCGGCGCCCAGTAGACCGGCCAGAGCCCCCCCTCCTCGAAGGTTAGTAGACCGGGCAGCGGCTCCAGCCCCCCACCGCCGTGTGGACCGGCGTTTGCCGGGCCCAAGGAGGGTAGACCGGGAAGCCGTTTCTCCTCTTAGGTAGACCTGGAAGTCCCAGACCCTGCGGCAGGCAGGCAGGCAGGCAGGCAGGCAGGCAGGCAGGCAGGCAGGCAGGCTGGGAAGGTGGCCGTCCGCTTCCTGCCTTCCAGGTAGACCGGGCAAGAGCCCGTTCCTTCGTTTAGGAGCGCTGGTCAGGCGGCAGGCAGGCAGGCAGGCAGGCAGGCAGGCAGGCATTGAGGGCGTGGTGTGCGTGGACGCGAGGAGCCCACCGCGCCTGACACCGAGTAGACCGGCCAGCGGTGCCGCGCCGTGCGCCAGGTAGTCCGGCGAAGCGAAGCCGCCTTTTCTGGTGGGTTGACCGGGAAGCCCCACGATCTCTGAGGAAGGCCGGCAATCCCCAGCCTTATCGGCCGGTAGACCGGAGGGGAGCCGAGGGCCGGGAGACCGGGTAACGTCGCCTGCCCCTCCGGTGGGTCGACCGGGAAGCCTCCCTACCTCGGAGGTAGACCGGCAGGACCCAGCCTCCACGGCCAGCAGAGCCCAGGGCCGGGAGACCGGGCACCCTTGCCAGCCCGGGGCCGGACCGGGGTGACGGTGCACGCGAGAAGCAGACTGGGCCTTCGGTCGGTAGACCGGGAGCCCCCATTCTCTGGAGGGGCCCGGCAAGGCCCAGCCTCCACGGCCGGCAGACTGGGGGGACTCTGTTCGCAGGCCCACCCGCCGCCGGGAGGACCGGCTAGTAGACCGGTTAGCAGCGGTACCAGTCCGGCCGTCAGGTGGCCCGGCGCTTCCCAGCCCCAAGCAGGGGAGACCGGGAAGCCGTCTGCCCTCGAGGTAGAGCTGGAAGCCCCAGGCAAGCAGGCAAGCAGGCAAGCAGGCTGGGAGGGTGGCCGTCCGCTTCCTGCCTTCCAGGTAGACCGGGCAAGAGCCTGTTCCTTCGTTTTAGAGCGCTGGTCAGGCGGCAGGCAGGCAGGCAGGCAGGCAGGCAGGCAGGCAGGCAGGCAGGCAGGCAAGGAGGGCGTGGTGTGCGTGGACGCGAGGAGCCCGCCGCGCCTGACACCGAGTAGACCGGCCAGCGGTGCCGCGCCGTACGCCAGGTAGACCGGCGGAACCCCGCTTTCCGATGGGTAGACCGGGAAGTCCCCACGATCTCGGAGGAAGACCGGCAAGACCCAGCCTTCCCGAACGGTAGACCGGAGGGGAGCCAAAGGCCGGGAGACCGGGCAACGCCGCCAGCCCCTCCGGCGGGTCGACCGGGAAGCCTCCCTTCCTCGGAGGTAGACCGGCAGGACCCAGCCTCCACGGCCAGCAGAGCCCCGGGCCGGGAGACCGGGCACCGCTGCCAGCCCCGGGCCGGACCGGGGTGACGGTGCACGCGAGAAGCAGACTGGGCCTTCGGCCGGTAGACCGGGAGGCCCCCCGTTCTCGGGAGGGGCCCGGCAAGGCCCAGCCTCCACGGCCGGCAGACTGGGGGGACTCCATTCGCAGGCCCACCCGCCGCCGGGATGCCCGGTGCCTTCGCGAGTAGACTGGGCGGTCGGCTGGCCTCCGGCGGGTAGACCGGGGAGGACCGGGAAGCCCACGCCGCCTCGCCCGGGCGGAGAACGGGGGGACCGGCAGCGGACAGACCTCCCAGCGGTAGACCGGGAAAGCCTTCCATCCTCTGAAGGGGACCGCCACGTCCCAGCTTCCCTGGCCAGCAGTGGACCGGAGGAGAGCTGCCAGCGGCCGCAGGAAGAACGGGCCACGCTGCCGGCCCCTCCGGCGGGGAGCTAGACCCGGCCGCCCCCCCGGAAAACGGCCAGCGCTTCCCCTCCTTACGCCGGGAAGACCGGCCCACCCGCCCGCCCCCGCTTGCCGGCCGGTAGACCGGGGCCACCGGCAACCGCGCCCCCTGGACCGGGCAGGGGCCGGACCCACGCAGACGCCCGGAAGCCTGCCCTTCTCCGGCCTTCGCACCCTCCGCCAACCGCTCTCGCCTCGCCTCCGTCCGCCTCCCGTTCTCGGAGGTAGACCGGCAAGCCCCAGTCCCCCCCCGGCCCGGCTAGTAGACCGGTTAGCAGCGGTACCAGTCCGGCCGTCAGGTGGCCCGGCGCTTCCCAGCCCCAAGCAGGGGAGACCGGGAAGCCGTCTGTCCTCGAGGTAGAGCTGGAAGCCCCAGGCAGGCAGGCAGGCAGGCAGGCAGGCAGGCAGGCAGGCTGGCTCCCTTCCTCGGAGGTAGACCGGCAAGACCCAGCCGGCCGACTGCAGGGGAGCCCAGGGCCGGGAGAACGGGGTGACCGTGGACGCGAGAAGCAGACTGGGCCTTCTCTGGGTAGACCGGGAGGCTCCCCGTTCTCGGAAGGGGGACGGCGAGGCCCTCGCGAGTAGACCGGGCGGTCGGCAGGCCTCCAGCGGGTAGACCGGGGAGGACCGCGAAGCCCCAACCGCAGGAAAAACGGGCCGCAGTGCCGGCCCCTCCGGCGTGGAGCTAGACCCGGCCGCCCCCCCTTAGGAAAACGGCCAGCGCTTCCGCTCCTTCCACCGGGAAGACCGGCCGAGCCACCCCCGCTTGCCGGCCGGTAGACCGGGGCCACCGGCAACCGCGCCCCCTGGACCGGGCAGGGGCCGGACCCACGCAGACGCCCGGAAGCCTGCCCTTCTCCGGCCTTCGCACCCTCCGCCAACCGCTCTCGCCTCGCCTCCGTCCGCCTCCCGTTCTCGGAGGTAGACCGGCAAGCCCCAGTCCCCCCCGGCCCGGCTAGTAGACCGGTTAGCAGCGGTACCAGTCCGGCCGTCAAGTGGCCCGGCGCTTCCCAGCCCCAAGCAGGGGAGACCGGGAAGCCGTCTGTCCTCGAGGTAGAGCTGGAAGCCCCAGGCAGGCAGGCAGGCAGCAGGTCAGGGTGCGTGGACGTCCCATGCATGCCTGCCTGCCTGCCTGCCTGCCTCCCCCCCCAGATAGACCGGATAAGAACCTGGACCTTTTTTTAGGGGCGCCCTCGTGTGGCCAGCATGGTAAGGGCAGGGCAGCCTCCTCCTCCTCCTCCTCCTCCTCCTCCTCCTCCTCCTCCTGCTCCTCCTGCTCCTCCTGCTCCTCCTGCTCCTTCGTCGTATCCCTATTGTTGTCAAGATCGTGCGTGCGTGCGTCCGTGCATTCGTGCGGTCGAAATGGGGTATGCGTGAGTGTTTGTGTGTGTGCTGGCATGCCTGCCCGCCCGCCCGCCCGCCCGCCCGCCTCCCTCTCCGTGATCTACTTTGGGTCTGTCTCTCCCTCCCTCCCCCACCCGCAAGCACATCGCCACGACAAACCACGACATCGCCAAGGGCGGCGTTCGTGGCGACAGCTGCCGTAGACCTCGGTGACTTTGTAGACCGCCGCTTGGCAGCAGAGCAGCAGGTAGGCGATGGAGGAGACGGGTGGGGTGGGGTGGGGTGGGGCGGGGCGGGCCTTCGTGCGTACGTGCGTACGTCCTTGCAGGGACGGCAAGGGATCACCCTTGGCGATGTCGTGGGCGGGGGTGGGTGGTTTCTTTGGTATGCGTGTGTGCGCCTTGGAGTGATATTTTGTGTCCATCTCTCTCTGTCCCTGTCGGTCTCCCCTGCACACAAGCGTGTGTGCGGTGTACTTGGCTCCTGTGTCTCTGTCTGTCTCCCCCCACACAAGCACATGCTGTGTTTGAGTATATGCTTAGTGTCTCCCTCTCCCGCAAACGAATGTTTGTGTCGTGTGTGTGTGTGTGTCTGTGTGTGTGTGTGTGTGAGAGAGAGAGAGAGAGAGAGACGCAAGAGACGAGAGACGAGAGACGAGAGACAGAGAGATTTTGTTTCTGCCTGCCTCTGCCTGCCTGCCTGCCTGCCTGCCTCTCTCTCTCTCTCTCTCTCTCTCTCTCTCTCTCTCTCTCTTTCCCTCCCTCCCTCCCTCCCTCCCTGCCTCTGCCCCGCAATCAAGTGTGTGTGAGAGCGCATGAGTGCTTTTGTGCTTGTCTTTCTGTATCCCTGTGTCTCTGCATGCTCCCCCTCCCGCAAAGGAACGCACACACGCCGAGACTTTTCTCCCTTGCCGTCCCTGCAAGGACCAACGCACGAACGCACGCACGCACGCCCTCCCTCACCTGTCCCCTCCATCGCCTACCTGCTGCGCTGCCGCCAAGCGGCGGTCTACAACGTCACCAAGTTCTACGGCAGCTGTCGCCACAAACCCCACCCACCCTTGGCGATGTCGTCAGGTGACAGCGACCACGTAGACCTGGAGGCTCCATAGGGGGGGGGGAGAGCGGGCCGGTAGACCGGGAAGGCCTACGCCCTCCCTAGTAGACCGGCAAGCCGCAGCTTCTCCAGCGGGTAGACCGGGGGCCCGGCGAGTAGATTGGGCAGAGCGGGAAGCCCCCACGGTCTCGGAGGTAGACCGGCAAACTCCAGCCTTCGGGTGCCGGTAGACCGGAGGGGAGCTGACGGCCGGGAGACCGGGCTCACCTAGGTCCGACTCCCAGTAGACCGGCCAGCGGTTCCGCGCCGTGCGCCAGGTAGACCGGGAAGCCCCTCGAGCTCTGGAGGAAGACCGGAAAGACCCAGCTTTCCCGGGCGGTAGACCGGAGGGGAGCCGACGGCCGGGAGACCGGGCACACCAGGTCCGACTCCCAGTAGACCGGCCAGCCGTTCCGCGCCGCGCGCCAGGTAGACCGGGAAGCCCCTCGATCTCTGGAGGAAGACCGGCAAGACCCAGCTTTCCCGGGAGGTAGACCGGAGGGGAGCCGACGGCCGGGAGACCGGGCTCACCAGGTCCGACTCCCAGTAGACCGGCCAGCCGTTCCGCGCCGCGCGCCAGGTAGACCGGGAAGCCCCTCGAGCTCTGGAGGAAGACCGGCAAGACCCAGCTTTCCAGGGCGGTAGACCGGAGGGGAGCCGACGGCCGGGAGACCGGGCTCACCTAGGTCCGACTCCCAGTAGACCGGCCAGCCGTTCCGCGCCGCGCGCCAGGTAGACCGGGAAGCCCTTCGATCTCTGGAGGAAGACCGGCAAGACCCAGCTTTCCCGGCCGGTAGACCGGAGGGGAGCCGACGGCCGGGAGACCGGGCTCACCTAGGTCCGACCCCCGGTAGACCGGCCAGCGGTTCCGCGCCGCGCGCCAGGTAGACCGGGAAGCCCCACGCCTGACACCGAGTAGACCGGCCAGCGGTGCCGCGCCGTACGCCAGGTAGACCGGCGGAACCCCGCTTTCCGATGGGTAGACCGGGAAGTCCCCACGATCTCTGAGGAAGACCGGCAAGACCCAGCTTTCCCGGCCGGTAGACCGGAGGGGAGCCGGCGGCCGGGAGACCGGGCTCACCTAGGTCCGACCCCCGGTAGACCGGCCAGCGGTTCCGCGCCGCGCGCCAGGTAGACCGGGAAGCCCCACGATCTCGGAGGAAGGCCGGCAATCCCCAGCCTTATCGGCCGGTAGACCGGAGGGGAGCCGAGGGCCGGGAGACCGGGTAACGTCGCCTGCCCCTCCGGCGGGTCGACCGGGAAGCCTCCCTACCTCGGAGGTAGACCGGCAGGACCCAGCCTCCACGGCCAGCAGAGCCCCGGGCCGGGAGACCGGGCACCCTTGCCAGCCCGGGGCCGGACCGGGGTGACGGTGCACGCGAGAAGCAGACTGGGCCTTCGGCCGGTAGACCGGGAGCCCCCCATTCTCTGGAGGGGCCCGGCAAGGCCCAGCCTCCACGGCCGGCAGACTGGGGGGACTCTGTTCGCAGGCCCACCCGCCGCCGGGAGGACCGGCTAGTAGACCGGTTAGCAGCGGTACCAGTCCGGCCGTCAGGTGGCCCGGCGCTTCCCAGCCCCAAGCAGGGGAGACCGGGAAGCCGTCTGTCCTCGAGGTAGAGCTGGAAGCCCCAGGCAAGCAGGCAAGCAGGCAAGCAGGCTGGGAGGGTGGCCGTCCGCTTCCTGCCTTCCAGGTAGACCGGGCAAGAGCCTGTTCCTTGGTTTAGGAGCGCTGGTCAGGCGGCAGGCAGGCAGGCAGGCAGGCAGGCAGGCAGGCAGGCAGGCAGGCAGGCAAGGAGGGCGTGGTGTGCGTGGACGCGAGGAGCCCACCGCGCCTGACACCGAGTAGACCGGCCAGCGGTGCCGCGCCGTACGCCAGGTAGACCGGCGGAACCCCGCTTTCCGATGGGTAGACCGGGAAGTCCCCACGATCTCTGAGGAAGACCGGCAAGACCCAGCCTTCCCGAACGGTAGACCGGAGGGGAGCCAAAGGCCGGGAGACCGGGCAACGCCGCCAGCCCCTCCGGCGGGTCGACCGGGAAGCCTCCCTTCCTGGGAGGTAGACCGGCAGGACCCAGCCTCCACGGCCAGCAGAGCCCCGGGCCGGGAGACCGGGCACCGCTGCCAGCCCCGGGCCGGACCGGGGTGACGGTGCACGCGAGAAGCAGACTGGGCCTTCGGCCGGTAGACCGGGAGGCCCCCCGTTCTCGGGAGGGGCCCGGCAAGGCCCAGCCTCCACGGCCGGCAGACTGGGGGGACTCCGTTCGCAGGCCCACCCGCCGCCGGGAGGGCCGGGGCCTTCGCGAGTAGACTGGGCGGTCGGCTGGCCTCCGGCGGGTAGACCGGGGAGGACCGGGAAGCCCACGCCGCCTCGCCCGGGCGGAGAACGGGGGGACCGGCAGCGGACAGACCTCCCAGCGGTAGACCGGGAAAGCCTTCCATCCTCTGAAGGGGACCGCCACGTCCCAGCTTCCCTGGCCAGCAGTGGACCGGAGGAGAGCTGCCAGCGGCCGCAGGAAGAACGGGCCACGCTGCCGGCCCCTCCGGCGGGGAGCTAGACCCGGCCGCCCCCCCGGAAAACGGCCAGCGCTTCCCCTCCTTACGCCGGGAAGACCGGCCCACCCGCCCGCCCCCGCTTGCCGGCCGGTAGACCGGGGCCACCGGCAAACTTTCCTGGACCGGGCAGGGGCCGGACCCACACAGACGCCCGGAAGCCTGCCCTTCTCCGGCCTTCGCACCCTCTGCCAACCGCTCTCGCCTCCCGTTCTCGGAGGTAGACCGGCAAGCCCCAGTCCCCCCCGGCCCGGCTAGTAGACCGGTTAGCAGCGGTACCAGTCCGGCCGTCAGGTGGCCCGGCGCTTCCCAGCCCCAAGCAGGGGAGACCGGGAAGCCGTCTGTCCTCGAGGTAGAGCTGGAAGCCCCAGGCAGCCAGCCAGCCAGGCAGGCAGGCAGGCAGGCAGGCAGGCAGGCAGGCTCCCTTCCTCGGAGGTAGACCGGCAAGACCCAGCCGGCCGACTGCAGGGGAGCCCAGGGCCGGGAGAACGGGGTGACCGTGGACGCGAGAAGCAGACTGGGCCTTCGCTGGGTAGACCGGGAGGCTCCCCGTTCTCGGAAGGGGGACGGCGAGGCCCTCGCGAGTAGACCGGGCGGTCGGCAGGCCTCCAGCGGGTAGACCGGGGAGGACCGCGAAGCCCCAGCCGCAGGAAAAACGGGCCGCAGTGCCGGCCCCTCCGGCGTGGAGCTAGACCCGGCTGCCCCCCCCTTAGGAAAACGGCCAGCGCTTCCGCTCCTTCCACCGGGAAGACCGGCCGAGCCACCCCCGCTTGCCGGCCGGTAGACCGGGGCCACCGGCAACCGCGCCCCCTGGACCGGGCAGGGGCCGGACCCACGCAGACGCCCGGAAGCCTGCCCTTCTCCGGCCTTCCTTCGCACCCTCCGCCAACCGCTCTCGCCTCGCCTCCGTCCGCCTCCCGTTCTCGGAGGTAGACCGGCAAGCCCCAGTCCCCCCCGGCCCGGCTAGTAGACCGGTTAGCAGCGGTACCAGTCCGGCCGTCAGGTGGCCCGGCGCTTCCCAGCCCCAAGCAGGGGAGACCGGGAAGCCGTCTGTCCTCGAGGTAGAGCTGGAAGCCCCAGGCAGCCAGCCAGGCAGGCAGGCAGGCAGGCAGGCAGGCTCCCTTCCTCGGAGGTAGACCGGCAAGACCCAGCCGGCCGACTGCAGGAGAGCCCAGGGCCGGGAGAACGGGGTGACCGTGGACGCGAGAAGCAGACTGGGCCTTCGCTGGGTAGACCGGGAGGCCCCCCGTTCTCGGAAGGGGGACGGCGAGGCCCTCACGAGTAGACCGGGCGGTCGGCAGGCCCCCGGCGGGTAGACCGGGGAGGACCGCGAAGCCCCAGCCGCAGGAAGAACGGGCCGCAATGCCGGCCCCTCCGGCGTGGAGCTAGA
>NW_027670289.1:22500-32500 GCF_964188305.1 Podarcis bocagei | reverse complement strand
TGCTGGCATGCCTGCCCGCCCGCCCGCCCGCCCGCCCGCCTCCCTCTCCGTGATCTACTTTGGGTCTGTCTCTCCCTCCCTCCCCCACCCGCAAGCACATCGCCACGACAAACCACGACATCGCCAAGGGCGGCGTTCGTGGCGACAGCTGCCGTAGACCTCGGTGACTTTGTAGACCGCCGCTTGGCAGCAGAGCAGCAGGTAGGCGATGGAGGAGACGGGTGGGGTGGGGTGGGGTGGGGCGGGGCGGGCCTTCGTGCGTACGTCCTTGCAGGGACGGCAAGGGATCACCCTTGGCGATGTCGTGGGCGGGGGTGGGTGGTTTCTTTGGTATGCGTGTGTGCGCCTTGGAGTGATATTTTGTGTCCATCTCTCTCTGTCCCTGTCGGTCTCCCCTGCACACAAGCGTGTGTGCGGTGTACTTGGCTCCTGTGTCTCTGTCTGTCTCCCCCCACACAAGCACATGCTGTGTTTGAGTATATGCTTAGTGTCTCCCTCTCCCGCAAACGACTGTTTGTGTCCTGTGTGTGTGTCTGTGTGTGTGTGTGTGTGAGAGAGAGAGAGAGAGAGAGAGAGAGAGAGAGAGAGACGCAAGAGACGAGAGACGAGAGACAGAGAGATTTTGTTTCTGCCTGCCTCT
Source organism: Podarcis bocagei (assembly GCF_964188305.1). Lineage (NCBI taxonomy): Eukaryota > Metazoa > Chordata > Lepidosauria > Squamata > Lacertidae > Podarcis > Podarcis bocagei. The sequence continues at coordinate 31,860 of NW_027670289.1, read as the reverse complement.
GCCTGCCTGCCTGCCTCTCTCTCTCTCTCTCTCTCTCTCTCTCTCTCTCTCTCTCTCTCTCTCTCTCTCTCTCTTCCCTCCCTCCCTCCCTCCCTCCCTCCCTCCCTGCCTCTGCCCCGCAATCAAGTGTGTGTGAGAGCGCACGAGTGCTTTTGTGCTTGTCTTTCTGTATCCCTGTGTCTCTGCATGCTCCCCCTCCCGCAAAGGAACGCACACACGCCGAGACTTTTCTCCCTTGCCGTCCCTGCAAGGACCAACGCACGAACGCACGCATGCACGCCCTCCCTCACCTGTCCCCTCCATCGCCTACCTGCTGCGCTGCCGCCAAGCGGCGGTCTACAACGTCACCAAGTTCTACGGCAGCTGTCGCCACAAACCCCACCCACCCTTGGCGATGTCGTCAGGTGACAGCGACCACGTAGACCTGGAGGCTCCATGGGGGGGGGGGAGAGAGCGGGCCGGTAGACCGGGAAGGCCTACGCCCTCCCTAGTAGACCGGCAAGCCGCAGCTTCTCCAGCGGGTAGACCGGGGGCCCGGCGAGTAGATTGGGCAGAGCGGGAAGCCCCCACGGTCTCGGAGGTAGACCGGCAAACTCCAGCCTTCGGGTGCCGGTAGACCGGAGGGGAGCTGACGGCCGGGGGACCGGGCTCACCTAGGTCCGACTCCCAGTAGACCGGCCAGCGGTTCCGCGCCGTGCGCCAGGTAGACCGGGAAGCCCCTCGATCTCTGGAGGAAGACCGGCAAGACCCAGCTTTCCCGGGCGGTAGACCGGAGGGGAGCCGACGGCCGGGAGACCGGGCTCACCAGGTCCGACTCCCAGTAGACCGGCCAGCCGTTCCGCGCCGCGCGCCAGGTAGACCGGGAAGCCCCTCGATCTCTGGAGGAAGACCGGCAAGACCCAGCTTTCCAGGGCGGTAGACCGGAGGGGAGCCGACGGCCGGGAGACCGGGCTCACCTAGGTCCGACTCCCAGTAGACCGGCCAGCCGTTCCGCGCCGCGCGCCAGGTAGACCGGGAAGCCCTTCGATCTCTGGAGGAAGACCGGCAAGACCCAGCTTTCCCGGGCGGTAGACCGGAGGGGAGCCGACGGCCGGGAGACCGGGCTCACCAGGTCCGACTCCCAGTAGACCGGCCAGCGGTTCCGCGCCGCGCGCCAGGTAGACCGGGAAGCCCCTCGATCTCTGGAGGAAGACCGGCAAGACCCAGCTTTCCCGGCCGGTAGACCGGAGGGGAGCCGACGGCCGGGAGACCGGGCTCACCAGGTCCGACTCCCAGTAGACCGGCCAGCGGTTCCGCGCCGCGCGCCAGGTAGACCGGGAAGCCCCTCGAGCTCTGGAGGAAGACCGGTAAGACCCAGCTTTCCCGGGCGGTAGACCGGAGGGGAGCCGACGGCCGGGAGACAGGGCATCGCCCCAGCCCGTCCGGCGGGAAGACCAGGCTTCCCGAGGGCCGCCGCCCAGTAGACCGGACAGCGGTTCCGCGCCGTGCTCCAGGTAGCCCGGCAGAGCCGCGCTCTGCGGTGGGTAAACCGGGAAGCCCCACGATCTCGGAGGAAGACCGCCAAACCCAGCCTTCCCGGCCGGTAGACCGGGCTCACCGCGGTCCGGCGCCCAGTAGACCGGCCAGAGCCCCCCCTCCTCGAAGGTTAGTAGACCGGGCAGCGGCTCCAGCCCCCCACCGCCGTGTGGACCGGCGTTTGCCGGGCCCAAGGAGGGTAGACCGGGAAGCCGTTTCTCCTCTTAGGTAGACCTGGAAGTCCCAGACCCTGCGGCAGGCAGGCAGGCAGGCAGGCAGGCAGGCAGGCAGGCAGGCAGGCTGGGAAGGTGGCCGTCCGCTTCCTGCCTTCCAGGTAGACCGGGCAAGAGCCCGTTCCTTCGTTTAGGAGCGCTGGTCAGGCGGCAGGCAGGCAGGCAGGCAGGCAGGCAGGCAGGCATTGAGGGCGTGGTGTGCGTGGACGCGAGGAGCCCACCGCGCCTGACACCGAGTAGACCGGCCAGCGGTGCCGCGCCGTGCGCCAGGTAGTCCGGCGAAGCGAAGCCGCCTTTTCTGGTGGGTTGACCGGGAAGCCCCACGATCTCTGAGGAAGGCCGGCAATCCCCAGCCTTATCGGCCGGTAGACCGGAGGGGAGCCGAGGGCCGGGAGACCGGGTAACGTCGCCTGCCCCTCCGGTGGGTCGACCGGGAAGCCTCCCTACCTCGGAGGTAGACCGGCAGGACCCAGCCTCCACGGCCAGCAGAGCCCAGGGCCGGGAGACCGGGCACCCTTGCCAGCCCGGGGCCGGACCGGGGTGACGGTGCACGCGAGAAGCAGACTGGGCCTTCGGTCGGTAGACCGGGAGCCCCCATTCTCTGGAGGGGCCCGGCAAGGCCCAGCCTCCACGGCCGGCAGACTGGGGGGACTCTGTTCGCAGGCCCACCCGCCGCCGGGAGGACCGGCTAGTAGACCGGTTAGCAGCGGTACCAGTCCGGCCGTCAGGTGGCCCGGCGCTTCCCAGCCCCAAGCAGGGGAGACCGGGAAGCCGTCTGCCCTCGAGGTAGAGCTGGAAGCCCCAGGCAAGCAGGCAAGCAGGCAAGCAGGCTGGGAGGGTGGCCGTCCGCTTCCTGCCTTCCAGGTAGACCGGGCAAGAGCCTGTTCCTTCGTTTTAGAGCGCTGGTCAGGCGGCAGGCAGGCAGGCAGGCAGGCAGGCAGGCAGGCAGGCAGGCAGGCAGGCAAGGAGGGCGTGGTGTGCGTGGACGCGAGGAGCCCGCCGCGCCTGACACCGAGTAGACCGGCCAGCGGTGCCGCGCCGTACGCCAGGTAGACCGGCGGAACCCCGCTTTCCGATGGGTAGACCGGGAAGTCCCCACGATCTCGGAGGAAGACCGGCAAGACCCAGCCTTCCCGAACGGTAGACCGGAGGGGAGCCAAAGGCCGGGAGACCGGGCAACGCCGCCAGCCCCTCCGGCGGGTCGACCGGGAAGCCTCCCTTCCTCGGAGGTAGACCGGCAGGACCCAGCCTCCACGGCCAGCAGAGCCCCGGGCCGGGAGACCGGGCACCGCTGCCAGCCCCGGGCCGGACCGGGGTGACGGTGCACGCGAGAAGCAGACTGGGCCTTCGGCCGGTAGACCGGGAGGCCCCCCGTTCTCGGGAGGGGCCCGGCAAGGCCCAGCCTCCACGGCCGGCAGACTGGGGGGACTCCATTCGCAGGCCCACCCGCCGCCGGGATGCCCGGTGCCTTCGCGAGTAGACTGGGCGGTCGGCTGGCCTCCGGCGGGTAGACCGGGGAGGACCGGGAAGCCCACGCCGCCTCGCCCGGGCGGAGAACGGGGGGACCGGCAGCGGACAGACCTCCCAGCGGTAGACCGGGAAAGCCTTCCATCCTCTGAAGGGGACCGCCACGTCCCAGCTTCCCTGGCCAGCAGTGGACCGGAGGAGAGCTGCCAGCGGCCGCAGGAAGAACGGGCCACGCTGCCGGCCCCTCCGGCGGGGAGCTAGACCCGGCCGCCCCCCCGGAAAACGGCCAGCGCTTCCCCTCCTTACGCCGGGAAGACCGGCCCACCCGCCCGCCCCCGCTTGCCGGCCGGTAGACCGGGGCCACCGGCAACCGCGCCCCCTGGACCGGGCAGGGGCCGGACCCACGCAGACGCCCGGAAGCCTGCCCTTCTCCGGCCTTCGCACCCTCCGCCAACCGCTCTCGCCTCGCCTCCGTCCGCCTCCCGTTCTCGGAGGTAGACCGGCAAGCCCCAGTCCCCCCCCGGCCCGGCTAGTAGACCGGTTAGCAGCGGTACCAGTCCGGCCGTCAGGTGGCCCGGCGCTTCCCAGCCCCAAGCAGGGGAGACCGGGAAGCCGTCTGTCCTCGAGGTAGAGCTGGAAGCCCCAGGCAGGCAGGCAGGCAGGCAGGCAGGCAGGCAGGCAGGCTGGCTCCCTTCCTCGGAGGTAGACCGGCAAGACCCAGCCGGCCGACTGCAGGGGAGCCCAGGGCCGGGAGAACGGGGTGACCGTGGACGCGAGAAGCAGACTGGGCCTTCTCTGGGTAGACCGGGAGGCTCCCCGTTCTCGGAAGGGGGACGGCGAGGCCCTCGCGAGTAGACCGGGCGGTCGGCAGGCCTCCAGCGGGTAGACCGGGGAGGACCGCGAAGCCCCAACCGCAGGAAAAACGGGCCGCAGTGCCGGCCCCTCCGGCGTGGAGCTAGACCCGGCCGCCCCCCCTTAGGAAAACGGCCAGCGCTTCCGCTCCTTCCACCGGGAAGACCGGCCGAGCCACCCCCGCTTGCCGGCCGGTAGACCGGGGCCACCGGCAACCGCGCCCCCTGGACCGGGCAGGGGCCGGACCCACGCAGACGCCCGGAAGCCTGCCCTTCTCCGGCCTTCGCACCCTCCGCCAACCGCTCTCGCCTCGCCTCCGTCCGCCTCCCGTTCTCGGAGGTAGACCGGCAAGCCCCAGTCCCCCCCGGCCCGGCTAGTAGACCGGTTAGCAGCGGTACCAGTCCGGCCGTCAAGTGGCCCGGCGCTTCCCAGCCCCAAGCAGGGGAGACCGGGAAGCCGTCTGTCCTCGAGGTAGAGCTGGAAGCCCCAGGCAGGCAGGCAGGCAGCAGGTCAGGGTGCGTGGACGTCCCATGCATGCCTGCCTGCCTGCCTGCCTGCCTCCCCCCCCAGATAGACCGGATAAGAACCTGGACCTTTTTTTAGGGGCGCCCTCGTGTGGCCAGCATGGTAAGGGCAGGGCAGCCTCCTCCTCCTCCTCCTCCTCCTCCTCCTCCTCCTCCTCCTGCTCCTCCTGCTCCTCCTGCTCCTCCTGCTCCTTCGTCGTATCCCTATTGTTGTCAAGATCGTGCGTGCGTGCGTCCGTGCATTCGTGCGGTCGAAATGGGGTATGCGTGAGTGTTTGTGTGTGTGCTGGCATGCCTGCCCGCCCGCCCGCCCGCCCGCCCGCCTCCCTCTCCGTGATCTACTTTGGGTCTGTCTCTCCCTCCCTCCCCCACCCGCAAGCACATCGCCACGACAAACCACGACATCGCCAAGGGCGGCGTTCGTGGCGACAGCTGCCGTAGACCTCGGTGACTTTGTAGACCGCCGCTTGGCAGCAGAGCAGCAGGTAGGCGATGGAGGAGACGGGTGGGGTGGGGTGGGGTGGGGCGGGGCGGGCCTTCGTGCGTACGTGCGTACGTCCTTGCAGGGACGGCAAGGGATCACCCTTGGCGATGTCGTGGGCGGGGGTGGGTGGTTTCTTTGGTATGCGTGTGTGCGCCTTGGAGTGATATTTTGTGTCCATCTCTCTCTGTCCCTGTCGGTCTCCCCTGCACACAAGCGTGTGTGCGGTGTACTTGGCTCCTGTGTCTCTGTCTGTCTCCCCCCACACAAGCACATGCTGTGTTTGAGTATATGCTTAGTGTCTCCCTCTCCCGCAAACGAATGTTTGTGTCGTGTGTGTGTGTGTGTCTGTGTGTGTGTGTGTGTGAGAGAGAGAGAGAGAGAGAGACGCAAGAGACGAGAGACGAGAGACGAGAGACAGAGAGATTTTGTTTCTGCCTGCCTCTGCCTGCCTGCCTGCCTGCCTGCCTCTCTCTCTCTCTCTCTCTCTCTCTCTCTCTCTCTCTCTCTTTCCCTCCCTCCCTCCCTCCCTCCCTGCCTCTGCCCCGCAATCAAGTGTGTGTGAGAGCGCATGAGTGCTTTTGTGCTTGTCTTTCTGTATCCCTGTGTCTCTGCATGCTCCCCCTCCCGCAAAGGAACGCACACACGCCGAGACTTTTCTCCCTTGCCGTCCCTGCAAGGACCAACGCACGAACGCACGCACGCACGCCCTCCCTCACCTGTCCCCTCCATCGCCTACCTGCTGCGCTGCCGCCAAGCGGCGGTCTACAACGTCACCAAGTTCTACGGCAGCTGTCGCCACAAACCCCACCCACCCTTGGCGATGTCGTCAGGTGACAGCGACCACGTAGACCTGGAGGCTCCATAGGGGGGGGGGAGAGCGGGCCGGTAGACCGGGAAGGCCTACGCCCTCCCTAGTAGACCGGCAAGCCGCAGCTTCTCCAGCGGGTAGACCGGGGGCCCGGCGAGTAGATTGGGCAGAGCGGGAAGCCCCCACGGTCTCGGAGGTAGACCGGCAAACTCCAGCCTTCGGGTGCCGGTAGACCGGAGGGGAGCTGACGGCCGGGAGACCGGGCTCACCTAGGTCCGACTCCCAGTAGACCGGCCAGCGGTTCCGCGCCGTGCGCCAGGTAGACCGGGAAGCCCCTCGAGCTCTGGAGGAAGACCGGAAAGACCCAGCTTTCCCGGGCGGTAGACCGGAGGGGAGCCGACGGCCGGGAGACCGGGCACACCAGGTCCGACTCCCAGTAGACCGGCCAGCCGTTCCGCGCCGCGCGCCAGGTAGACCGGGAAGCCCCTCGATCTCTGGAGGAAGACCGGCAAGACCCAGCTTTCCCGGGAGGTAGACCGGAGGGGAGCCGACGGCCGGGAGACCGGGCTCACCAGGTCCGACTCCCAGTAGACCGGCCAGCCGTTCCGCGCCGCGCGCCAGGTAGACCGGGAAGCCCCTCGAGCTCTGGAGGAAGACCGGCAAGACCCAGCTTTCCAGGGCGGTAGACCGGAGGGGAGCCGACGGCCGGGAGACCGGGCTCACCTAGGTCCGACTCCCAGTAGACCGGCCAGCCGTTCCGCGCCGCGCGCCAGGTAGACCGGGAAGCCCTTCGATCTCTGGAGGAAGACCGGCAAGACCCAGCTTTCCCGGCCGGTAGACCGGAGGGGAGCCGACGGCCGGGAGACCGGGCTCACCTAGGTCCGACCCCCGGTAGACCGGCCAGCGGTTCCGCGCCGCGCGCCAGGTAGACCGGGAAGCCCCACGCCTGACACCGAGTAGACCGGCCAGCGGTGCCGCGCCGTACGCCAGGTAGACCGGCGGAACCCCGCTTTCCGATGGGTAGACCGGGAAGTCCCCACGATCTCTGAGGAAGACCGGCAAGACCCAGCTTTCCCGGCCGGTAGACCGGAGGGGAGCCGGCGGCCGGGAGACCGGGCTCACCTAGGTCCGACCCCCGGTAGACCGGCCAGCGGTTCCGCGCCGCGCGCCAGGTAGACCGGGAAGCCCCACGATCTCGGAGGAAGGCCGGCAATCCCCAGCCTTATCGGCCGGTAGACCGGAGGGGAGCCGAGGGCCGGGAGACCGGGTAACGTCGCCTGCCCCTCCGGCGGGTCGACCGGGAAGCCTCCCTACCTCGGAGGTAGACCGGCAGGACCCAGCCTCCACGGCCAGCAGAGCCCCGGGCCGGGAGACCGGGCACCCTTGCCAGCCCGGGGCCGGACCGGGGTGACGGTGCACGCGAGAAGCAGACTGGGCCTTCGGCCGGTAGACCGGGAGCCCCCCATTCTCTGGAGGGGCCCGGCAAGGCCCAGCCTCCACGGCCGGCAGACTGGGGGGACTCTGTTCGCAGGCCCACCCGCCGCCGGGAGGACCGGCTAGTAGACCGGTTAGCAGCGGTACCAGTCCGGCCGTCAGGTGGCCCGGCGCTTCCCAGCCCCAAGCAGGGGAGACCGGGAAGCCGTCTGTCCTCGAGGTAGAGCTGGAAGCCCCAGGCAAGCAGGCAAGCAGGCAAGCAGGCTGGGAGGGTGGCCGTCCGCTTCCTGCCTTCCAGGTAGACCGGGCAAGAGCCTGTTCCTTGGTTTAGGAGCGCTGGTCAGGCGGCAGGCAGGCAGGCAGGCAGGCAGGCAGGCAGGCAGGCAGGCAGGCAGGCAAGGAGGGCGTGGTGTGCGTGGACGCGAGGAGCCCACCGCGCCTGACACCGAGTAGACCGGCCAGCGGTGCCGCGCCGTACGCCAGGTAGACCGGCGGAACCCCGCTTTCCGATGGGTAGACCGGGAAGTCCCCACGATCTCTGAGGAAGACCGGCAAGACCCAGCCTTCCCGAACGGTAGACCGGAGGGGAGCCAAAGGCCGGGAGACCGGGCAACGCCGCCAGCCCCTCCGGCGGGTCGACCGGGAAGCCTCCCTTCCTGGGAGGTAGACCGGCAGGACCCAGCCTCCACGGCCAGCAGAGCCCCGGGCCGGGAGACCGGGCACCGCTGCCAGCCCCGGGCCGGACCGGGGTGACGGTGCACGCGAGAAGCAGACTGGGCCTTCGGCCGGTAGACCGGGAGGCCCCCCGTTCTCGGGAGGGGCCCGGCAAGGCCCAGCCTCCACGGCCGGCAGACTGGGGGGACTCCGTTCGCAGGCCCACCCGCCGCCGGGAGGGCCGGGGCCTTCGCGAGTAGACTGGGCGGTCGGCTGGCCTCCGGCGGGTAGACCGGGGAGGACCGGGAAGCCCACGCCGCCTCGCCCGGGCGGAGAACGGGGGGACCGGCAGCGGACAGACCTCCCAGCGGTAGACCGGGAAAGCCTTCCATCCTCTGAAGGGGACCGCCACGTCCCAGCTTCCCTGGCCAGCAGTGGACCGGAGGAGAGCTGCCAGCGGCCGCAGGAAGAACGGGCCACGCTGCCGGCCCCTCCGGCGGGGAGCTAGACCCGGCCGCCCCCCCGGAAAACGGCCAGCGCTTCCCCTCCTTACGCCGGGAAGACCGGCCCACCCGCCCGCCCCCGCTTGCCGGCCGGTAGACCGGGGCCACCGGCAAACTTTCCTGGACCGGGCAGGGGCCGGACCCACACAGACGCCCGGAAGCCTGCCCTTCTCCGGCCTTCGCACCCTCTGCCAACCGCTCTCGCCTCCCGTTCTCGGAGGTAGACCGGCAAGCCCCAGTCCCCCCCGGCCCGGCTAGTAGACCGGTTAGCAGCGGTACCAGTCCGGCCGTCAGGTGGCCCGGCGCTTCCCAGCCCCAAGCAGGGGAGACCGGGAAGCCGTCTGTCCTCGAGGTAGAGCTGGAAGCCCCAGGCAGCCAGCCAGGCAGGCAGGCAGGCAGGCAGGCAGGCAGGCAGGCAGGCTCCCTTCCTCGGAGGTAGACCGGCAAGACCCAGCCGGCCGACTGCAGGGGAGCCCAGGGCCGGGAGAACGGGGTGACCGTGGACGCGAGAAGCAGACTGGGCCTTCGCTGGGTAGACCGGGAGGCTCCCCGTTCTCGGAAGGGGGACGGCGAGGCCCTCGCGAGTAGACCGGGCGGTCGGCAGGCCTCCAGCGGGTAGACCGGGGAGGACCGCGAAGCCCCAGCCGCAGGAAAAACGGGCCGCAGTGCCGGCCCCTCCGGCGTGGAGCTAGACCCGGCTGCCCCCCCCTTAGGAAAACGGCCAGCGCTTCCGCTCCTTCCACCGGGAAGACCGGCCGAGCCACCCCCGCTTGCCGGCCGGTAGACCGGGGCCACCGGCAACCGCGCCCCCTGGACCGGGCAGGGGCCGGACCCACGCAGACGCCCGGAAGCCTGCCCTTCTCCGGCCTTCCTTCGCACCCTCCGC
>NW_027670289.1:0-7500 GCF_964188305.1 Podarcis bocagei | reverse complement strand
AGGGGAGCCGACGGCCGGGAGACAGGGCATCGCCCCAGCCCGTCCGGCGGGAAGACCAGGCTTCCCGAGGGCCGCCGCCCAGTAGACCGGACAGCGGTTCCGCGCCGTGCTCCAGGTAGCCCGGCAGAGCCGCGCTCTGCGGTGGGTAAACCGGGAAGCCCCACGATCTCGGAGGAAGACCGCCAAACCCAGCCTTCCCGGCCGGTAGACCGGGCTCACCGCGGTCCGGCGCCCAGTAGACCGGCCAGAGCCCCCCCTCCTCGAAGGTTAGTAGACCGGGCAGCGGCTCCAGCCCCCCACCGCCGTGTGGACCGGCGTTTGCCGGGCCCAAGGAGGGTAGACCGGGAAGCCGTTTCTCCTCTTAGGTAGACCTGGAAGTCCCAGACCCTGCGGCAGGCAGGCAGGCAGGCAGGCAGGCAGGCAGGCAGGCAGGCAGGCAGGCTGGGAAGGTGGCCGTCCGCTTCCTGCCTTCCAGGTAGACCGGGCAAGAGCCCGTTCCTTCGTTTAGGAGCGCTGGTCAGGCGGCAGGCAGGCAGGCAGGCAGGCAGGCAGGCAGGCATTGAGGGCGTGGTGTGCGTGGACGCGAGGAGCCCACCGCGCCTGACACCGAGTAGACCGGCCAGCGGTGCCGCGCCGTGCGCCAGGTAGTCCGGCGAAGCGAAGCCGCCTTTTCTGGTGGGTTGACCGGGAAGCCCCACGATCTCTGAGGAAGGCCGGCAATCCCCAGCCTTATCGGCCGGTAGACCGGAGGGGAGCCGAGGGCCGGGAGACCGGGTAACGTCGCCTGCCCCTCCGGTGGGTCGACCGGGAAGCCTCCCTACCTCGGAGGTAGACCGGCAGGACCCAGCCTCCACGGCCAGCAGAGCCCAGGGCCGGGAGACCGGGCACCCTTGCCAGCCCGGGGCCGGACCGGGGTGACGGTGCACGCGAGAAGCAGACTGGGCCTTCGGTCGGTAGACCGGGAGCCCCCATTCTCTGGAGGGGCCCGGCAAGGCCCAGCCTCCACGGCCGGCAGACTGGGGGGACTCTGTTCGCAGGCCCACCCGCCGCCGGGAGGACCGGCTAGTAGACCGGTTAGCAGCGGTACCAGTCCGGCCGTCAGGTGGCCCGGCGCTTCCCAGCCCCAAGCAGGGGAGACCGGGAAGCCGTCTGCCCTCGAGGTAGAGCTGGAAGCCCCAGGCAAGCAGGCAAGCAGGCAAGCAGGCTGGGAGGGTGGCCGTCCGCTTCCTGCCTTCCAGGTAGACCGGGCAAGAGCCTGTTCCTTCGTTTTAGAGCGCTGGTCAGGCGGCAGGCAGGCAGGCAGGCAGGCAGGCAGGCAGGCAGGCAGGCAGGCAGGCAAGGAGGGCGTGGTGTGCGTGGACGCGAGGAGCCCGCCGCGCCTGACACCGAGTAGACCGGCCAGCGGTGCCGCGCCGTACGCCAGGTAGACCGGCGGAACCCCGCTTTCCGATGGGTAGACCGGGAAGTCCCCACGATCTCGGAGGAAGACCGGCAAGACCCAGCCTTCCCGAACGGTAGACCGGAGGGGAGCCAAAGGCCGGGAGACCGGGCAACGCCGCCAGCCCCTCCGGCGGGTCGACCGGGAAGCCTCCCTTCCTCGGAGGTAGACCGGCAGGACCCAGCCTCCACGGCCAGCAGAGCCCCGGGCCGGGAGACCGGGCACCGCTGCCAGCCCCGGGCCGGACCGGGGTGACGGTGCACGCGAGAAGCAGACTGGGCCTTCGGCCGGTAGACCGGGAGGCCCCCCGTTCTCGGGAGGGGCCCGGCAAGGCCCAGCCTCCACGGCCGGCAGACTGGGGGGACTCCATTCGCAGGCCCACCCGCCGCCGGGATGCCCGGTGCCTTCGCGAGTAGACTGGGCGGTCGGCTGGCCTCCGGCGGGTAGACCGGGGAGGACCGGGAAGCCCACGCCGCCTCGCCCGGGCGGAGAACGGGGGGACCGGCAGCGGACAGACCTCCCAGCGGTAGACCGGGAAAGCCTTCCATCCTCTGAAGGGGACCGCCACGTCCCAGCTTCCCTGGCCAGCAGTGGACCGGAGGAGAGCTGCCAGCGGCCGCAGGAAGAACGGGCCACGCTGCCGGCCCCTCCGGCGGGGAGCTAGACCCGGCCGCCCCCCCGGAAAACGGCCAGCGCTTCCCCTCCTTACGCCGGGAAGACCGGCCCACCCGCCCGCCCCCGCTTGCCGGCCGGTAGACCGGGGCCACCGGCAACCGCGCCCCCTGGACCGGGCAGGGGCCGGACCCACGCAGACGCCCGGAAGCCTGCCCTTCTCCGGCCTTCGCACCCTCCGCCAACCGCTCTCGCCTCGCCTCCGTCCGCCTCCCGTTCTCGGAGGTAGACCGGCAAGCCCCAGTCCCCCCCCGGCCCGGCTAGTAGACCGGTTAGCAGCGGTACCAGTCCGGCCGTCAGGTGGCCCGGCGCTTCCCAGCCCCAAGCAGGGGAGACCGGGAAGCCGTCTGTCCTCGAGGTAGAGCTGGAAGCCCCAGGCAGGCAGGCAGGCAGGCAGGCAGGCAGGCAGGCAGGCTGGCTCCCTTCCTCGGAGGTAGACCGGCAAGACCCAGCCGGCCGACTGCAGGGGAGCCCAGGGCCGGGAGAACGGGGTGACCGTGGACGCGAGAAGCAGACTGGGCCTTCTCTGGGTAGACCGGGAGGCTCCCCGTTCTCGGAAGGGGGACGGCGAGGCCCTCGCGAGTAGACCGGGCGGTCGGCAGGCCTCCAGCGGGTAGACCGGGGAGGACCGCGAAGCCCCAACCGCAGGAAAAACGGGCCGCAGTGCCGGCCCCTCCGGCGTGGAGCTAGACCCGGCCGCCCCCCCTTAGGAAAACGGCCAGCGCTTCCGCTCCTTCCACCGGGAAGACCGGCCGAGCCACCCCCGCTTGCCGGCCGGTAGACCGGGGCCACCGGCAACCGCGCCCCCTGGACCGGGCAGGGGCCGGACCCACGCAGACGCCCGGAAGCCTGCCCTTCTCCGGCCTTCGCACCCTCCGCCAACCGCTCTCGCCTCGCCTCCGTCCGCCTCCCGTTCTCGGAGGTAGACCGGCAAGCCCCAGTCCCCCCCGGCCCGGCTAGTAGACCGGTTAGCAGCGGTACCAGTCCGGCCGTCAAGTGGCCCGGCGCTTCCCAGCCCCAAGCAGGGGAGACCGGGAAGCCGTCTGTCCTCGAGGTAGAGCTGGAAGCCCCAGGCAGGCAGGCAGGCAGCAGGTCAGGGTGCGTGGACGTCCCATGCATGCCTGCCTGCCTGCCTGCCTGCCTCCCCCCCCAGATAGACCGGATAAGAACCTGGACCTTTTTTTAGGGGCGCCCTCGTGTGGCCAGCATGGTAAGGGCAGGGCAGCCTCCTCCTCCTCCTCCTCCTCCTCCTCCTCCTCCTCCTCCTGCTCCTCCTGCTCCTCCTGCTCCTCCTGCTCCTTCGTCGTATCCCTATTGTTGTCAAGATCGTGCGTGCGTGCGTCCGTGCATTCGTGCGGTCGAAATGGGGTATGCGTGAGTGTTTGTGTGTGTGCTGGCATGCCTGCCCGCCCGCCCGCCCGCCCGCCCGCCTCCCTCTCCGTGATCTACTTTGGGTCTGTCTCTCCCTCCCTCCCCCACCCGCAAGCACATCGCCACGACAAACCACGACATCGCCAAGGGCGGCGTTCGTGGCGACAGCTGCCGTAGACCTCGGTGACTTTGTAGACCGCCGCTTGGCAGCAGAGCAGCAGGTAGGCGATGGAGGAGACGGGTGGGGTGGGGTGGGGTGGGGCGGGGCGGGCCTTCGTGCGTACGTGCGTACGTCCTTGCAGGGACGGCAAGGGATCACCCTTGGCGATGTCGTGGGCGGGGGTGGGTGGTTTCTTTGGTATGCGTGTGTGCGCCTTGGAGTGATATTTTGTGTCCATCTCTCTCTGTCCCTGTCGGTCTCCCCTGCACACAAGCGTGTGTGCGGTGTACTTGGCTCCTGTGTCTCTGTCTGTCTCCCCCCACACAAGCACATGCTGTGTTTGAGTATATGCTTAGTGTCTCCCTCTCCCGCAAACGAATGTTTGTGTCGTGTGTGTGTGTGTGTCTGTGTGTGTGTGTGTGTGAGAGAGAGAGAGAGAGAGAGACGCAAGAGACGAGAGACGAGAGACGAGAGACAGAGAGATTTTGTTTCTGCCTGCCTCTGCCTGCCTGCCTGCCTGCCTGCCTCTCTCTCTCTCTCTCTCTCTCTCTCTCTCTCTCTCTCTCTTTCCCTCCCTCCCTCCCTCCCTCCCTGCCTCTGCCCCGCAATCAAGTGTGTGTGAGAGCGCATGAGTGCTTTTGTGCTTGTCTTTCTGTATCCCTGTGTCTCTGCATGCTCCCCCTCCCGCAAAGGAACGCACACACGCCGAGACTTTTCTCCCTTGCCGTCCCTGCAAGGACCAACGCACGAACGCACGCACGCACGCCCTCCCTCACCTGTCCCCTCCATCGCCTACCTGCTGCGCTGCCGCCAAGCGGCGGTCTACAACGTCACCAAGTTCTACGGCAGCTGTCGCCACAAACCCCACCCACCCTTGGCGATGTCGTCAGGTGACAGCGACCACGTAGACCTGGAGGCTCCATAGGGGGGGGGGAGAGCGGGCCGGTAGACCGGGAAGGCCTACGCCCTCCCTAGTAGACCGGCAAGCCGCAGCTTCTCCAGCGGGTAGACCGGGGGCCCGGCGAGTAGATTGGGCAGAGCGGGAAGCCCCCACGGTCTCGGAGGTAGACCGGCAAACTCCAGCCTTCGGGTGCCGGTAGACCGGAGGGGAGCTGACGGCCGGGAGACCGGGCTCACCTAGGTCCGACTCCCAGTAGACCGGCCAGCGGTTCCGCGCCGTGCGCCAGGTAGACCGGGAAGCCCCTCGAGCTCTGGAGGAAGACCGGAAAGACCCAGCTTTCCCGGGCGGTAGACCGGAGGGGAGCCGACGGCCGGGAGACCGGGCACACCAGGTCCGACTCCCAGTAGACCGGCCAGCCGTTCCGCGCCGCGCGCCAGGTAGACCGGGAAGCCCCTCGATCTCTGGAGGAAGACCGGCAAGACCCAGCTTTCCCGGGAGGTAGACCGGAGGGGAGCCGACGGCCGGGAGACCGGGCTCACCAGGTCCGACTCCCAGTAGACCGGCCAGCCGTTCCGCGCCGCGCGCCAGGTAGACCGGGAAGCCCCTCGAGCTCTGGAGGAAGACCGGCAAGACCCAGCTTTCCAGGGCGGTAGACCGGAGGGGAGCCGACGGCCGGGAGACCGGGCTCACCTAGGTCCGACTCCCAGTAGACCGGCCAGCCGTTCCGCGCCGCGCGCCAGGTAGACCGGGAAGCCCTTCGATCTCTGGAGGAAGACCGGCAAGACCCAGCTTTCCCGGCCGGTAGACCGGAGGGGAGCCGACGGCCGGGAGACCGGGCTCACCTAGGTCCGACCCCCGGTAGACCGGCCAGCGGTTCCGCGCCGCGCGCCAGGTAGACCGGGAAGCCCCACGCCTGACACCGAGTAGACCGGCCAGCGGTGCCGCGCCGTACGCCAGGTAGACCGGCGGAACCCCGCTTTCCGATGGGTAGACCGGGAAGTCCCCACGATCTCTGAGGAAGACCGGCAAGACCCAGCTTTCCCGGCCGGTAGACCGGAGGGGAGCCGGCGGCCGGGAGACCGGGCTCACCTAGGTCCGACCCCCGGTAGACCGGCCAGCGGTTCCGCGCCGCGCGCCAGGTAGACCGGGAAGCCCCACGATCTCGGAGGAAGGCCGGCAATCCCCAGCCTTATCGGCCGGTAGACCGGAGGGGAGCCGAGGGCCGGGAGACCGGGTAACGTCGCCTGCCCCTCCGGCGGGTCGACCGGGAAGCCTCCCTACCTCGGAGGTAGACCGGCAGGACCCAGCCTCCACGGCCAGCAGAGCCCCGGGCCGGGAGACCGGGCACCCTTGCCAGCCCGGGGCCGGACCGGGGTGACGGTGCACGCGAGAAGCAGACTGGGCCTTCGGCCGGTAGACCGGGAGCCCCCCATTCTCTGGAGGGGCCCGGCAAGGCCCAGCCTCCACGGCCGGCAGACTGGGGGGACTCTGTTCGCAGGCCCACCCGCCGCCGGGAGGACCGGCTAGTAGACCGGTTAGCAGCGGTACCAGTCCGGCCGTCAGGTGGCCCGGCGCTTCCCAGCCCCAAGCAGGGGAGACCGGGAAGCCGTCTGTCCTCGAGGTAGAGCTGGAAGCCCCAGGCAAGCAGGCAAGCAGGCAAGCAGGCTGGGAGGGTGGCCGTCCGCTTCCTGCCTTCCAGGTAGACCGGGCAAGAGCCTGTTCCTTGGTTTAGGAGCGCTGGTCAGGCGGCAGGCAGGCAGGCAGGCAGGCAGGCAGGCAGGCAGGCAGGCAGGCAGGCAAGGAGGGCGTGGTGTGCGTGGACGCGAGGAGCCCACCGCGCCTGACACCGAGTAGACCGGCCAGCGGTGCCGCGCCGTACGCCAGGTAGACCGGCGGAACCCCGCTTTCCGATGGGTAGACCGGGAAGTCCCCACGATCTCTGAGGAAGACCGGCAAGACCCAGCCTTCCCGAACGGTAGACCGGAGGGGAGCCAAAGGCCGGGAGACCGGGCAACGCCGCCAGCCCCTCCGGCGGGTCGACCGGGAAGCCTCCCTTCCTGGGAGGTAGACCGGCAGGACCCAGCCTCCACGGCCAGCAGAGCCCCGGGCCGGGAGACCGGGCACCGCTGCCAGCCCCGGGCCGGACCGGGGTGACGGTGCACGCGAGAAGCAGACTGGGCCTTCGGCCGGTAGACCGGGAGGCCCCCCGTTCTCGGGAGGGGCCCGGCAAGGCCCAGCCTCCACGGCCGGCAGACTGGGGGGACTCCGTTCGCAGGCCCACCCGCCGCCGGGAGGGCCGGGGCCTTCGCGAGTAGACTGGGCGGTCGGCTGGCCTCCGGCGGGTAGACCGGGGAGGACCGGGAAGCCCACGCCGCCTCGCCCGGGCGGAGAACGGGGGGACCGGCAGCGGACAGACCTCCCAGCGGTAGACCGGGAAAGCCTTCCATCCTCTGAAGGGGACCGCCACGTCCCAGCTTCCCTGGCCAGCAGTGGACCGGAGGAGAGCTGCCAGCGGCCGCAGGAAGAACGGGCCACGCTGCCGGCCCCTCCGGCGGGGAGCTAGACCCGGCCGCCCCCCCGGAAAACGGCCAGCGCTTCCCCTCCTTACGCCGGGAAGACCGGCCCACCCGCCCGCCCCCGCTTGCCGGCCGGTAGACCGGGGCCACCGGCAAACTTTCCTGGACCGGGCAGGGGCCGGACCCACACAGACGCCCGGAAGCCTGCCCTTCTCCGGCCTTCGCACCCTCTGCCAACCGCTCTCGCCTCCCGTTCTCGGAGGTAGACCGGCAAGCCCCAGTCCCCCCCGGCCCGGCTAGTAGACCGGTTAGCAGCGGTACCAGTCCGGCCGTCAGGTGGCCCGGCGCTTCCCAGCCCCAAGCAGGGGAGACCGGGAAGCCGTCTGTCCTCGAGGTAGAGCTGGAAGCCCCAGGCAGCCAGCCAGGCAGGCAGGCAGGCAGG